>NW_011948419.1:518892-647148 GCF_000503995.2 Ceratosolen solmsi marchali | reverse complement strand
AAATTTTCGCTAAATATATTTATATTTAATTTTATTATTCAAATTAACTTTTATAACTCAGCTTACTTTAGTAAGTAAAGAGTATACACAATATTATATACCCTAATTATAAAATTATTTTACATTTAAATAAGTTTACTGTATGTTAATAAATTGTATTTCGTATATTCTAATAAACAATGATAACTAATATTAATTGGAAATTTTTTAAGTTATAAGAAAAAAAATTATTTTATAATTAAATAGTTTTCAGAACATTACATTCAAAACATAATAAATACATGAAAATAAGTAAAATAACGATTATATGACTTAAATTAAAAGCTATAAATTTGCTTGTATAAGAAGAAATATTAGATCATCTATAATATTAACACATTTTATTGCTTTATATTATAAAGCATTTTTTTCAACAGAATTTATTTATTAGAATTATACCTGTAAATATCCTCGTTGTAAATAATGAATTTTCTAAATATGCTTATTACATAATGAAACATCAGGGAGCGAAAAATTGATCGCGTATAAGTAAGTTTGGCAAAATATGCTTAAAAACAACACCCTTTGTATAGCGTTGACGGGGGGGAGGGGGGGGGGAGTGGAGAGAAAAGAAAAAAACGTATTGATATTTGACTTTGCGAAAAGCTTTTGCCTGGCAATCAACTTACTTTTCTCCCTTACGCGAGAGTATTTCTCTCGAGCACTAAATGAAAATCAATATTATGTTACCAAGTGCGGTAGTCTTTTTAATTAGTTTACGATCTACACTGCAGCATCTTCGTTATGTTCACTCACACATAGCTTTTATACAGTTTATCGTTCGTTTTCTCGTTAAGGCGATTTACAAATGTCCGAAGCGGATAAATTTCAGCTACTCGAGCTTTTATATTTTGCGCGTGCAAACACAAATTGTGATGTCATAAGAATCATGAATTTTTAATTATATTGATTATTTAGGGACGACGTAAGTTTATTGTCCTGTAGCAGGACGCATTCATCCAATTAAGATATATATTTATTCCGACGATTTATGAAATTAATCGTACTTGGACTTGACCGTTGTCAACCAAACACAATTTAACAATTATTTTACATACAATGACAATAACGTTTTACAAAAGCGTCATTATTTGAAAATCGATTGACAAACTTGCGATTTTACGATTCCTTTAAACAATTCTAGACGATAGATTTAATTGCGTAACTTGATGTAAATTATGTTTAATAATAACGCTTCAAAATACTCTATAAAAATATAACATTTTCATCGCAATATTTAGCGGTGTCGCATAGATATATAAAATTCGCCTATCGTCGTGCAACGAATTCCTCAAACAACAATATTTGAAGCTTTTTCCATCATTATATTTGAATTACCAGAATATTTGAATCCCACCATTATATATATATATATATATATATATATATATATATATATATATATATTTGAAATAGCATTGGAGAGTTCTTAAAGCTCGTAACAATATTTCATGTACAGGTAAAATAAAAAATGACACGTAATGCTGACTCTGTACGTAAAGTATGTAATATACGCTACATAAAATAATCGTTTAATAAAGTTAAAGAAGTACTTATGTAAGGTAAGCGGATCCTTTATATTTACATGGAGCTACACTTACAAAGTAATGGCAAACTCGAAAGGAAACAATGACTTTGTTAATGCTTTAGTGGAAAAGTCCCATGGGTGTGTATCCCTTTTTCAAACCATTTTCTTAATGATCCATGAGAAGCTTTACGCTTGATTATAGGTGTATTAAGCTCGCACGGAAACTAGCCCTTATCGGCTTATCTTATTTTCCATAAGTTAATATTTTACTACTTGCGCGTGGTACTTACTTCGGCGAGCACTCGCAAAGAGATGCATATCTCTGCGCTTGAACCACGAATTAGCCATTTATCGCCGGTCTCGCAGACCCCGTATTATTGCCCTAAATCACCTCTTGAAAGTTCGCTCGAGCCAAGTCTTTGGCATTCCAGGCGACTCGACTATTCTCTTTTTCATATAATGATTGATTTTTGCCTCAACTGAGAAAAGCCATGTGGTTTCATCAACCACGTGGCAAATAAGAATGTCTTTGAAATGCCTACGATACATGAACTTATAATACATGTACTTGAACATGTACAATCAACATGTCAATAACACTGATAGCTAACTTTTACAATACATTAAAGAAGAGCCTTGTTTCATTTATGTAAGGAAATGTAATTGTTTAGTGTAATAATATTTATTTATTATCCAAGGCTTCTTAATCGCTTTCACTAATTATTCAAAATTTCCCTATTTACGTCACTTATTGAAGCTAAGCGAAGAAGACACTAACTATCCAATATTATGCTATAAAATATTACTACAATTTCATCTATTAATACAATGGAGTAGTGATAGGTTTTTCTTAATTATTGTTTAATTGTCTTAAAATTGGCCTCAATATATTGATAAATATATTTTTCTACGTAGTCAATTTGTTAATTATTTTATACTTATATATTTAAATCCCATGAAAATAAATAAACAATTGGATGTACAACAGTTGTAATATAATATCGCTTTCTTTTCAATCCAACTCAAAATCTACAATACGTGCTACTTCTTTTTTATAAAAATTATGTAAAATTGCATTTAATTCAACTTTGTAATGAAACTTCTATTATCCTAGTTTCCATATTTTTAACATAATTTTGTCAGTGATTACGACTATAGTTAAAAAGAAATAGTAACGGTATGATAATTAAATATTAATAGTAAATATTCAATAAAAAATTATTCGTATATATAATCATTACGCAAATTATCGATGCAAGTGAATTGGTATATTAACTTATTTTTACCTTGTTTATTTAATTTAGTTTTACAAACAGAAATTGGATCATATCAATGTCAATCTAAATATTTAATTAAAAATAGCATTGAATAAGTAACGTTGACATTACCGTATTTTTATTCATAAAATCAATAAAATATATATATATATATATATATATATATGCGACGAGTACAGAATATTATTTATGTAATAGAAATTTCAGTACGCATCACTTTTTAATAATATGTTTATAATATTTAAAAAGGCCGTATTAACTTTGTTTAAAGTAAAAAATATCTTCCCACTTATCTGCGTACAAAACGTTTTAAAAGCACTTAAATTAACATTACAAGAACATATTATTATAACACATTTAATATGTGATTTTTATTAAAAATCGTGATGTCAGCATTACAAATTTTTCTTAAATATTTGATTATTAATATTATCGTAACCAAATTTATGAAAATGAATTTGAACTTTTATACAAATATTTGCTTGTATTATTATATAATTTCTACGAAAATATAGTTGCAATTTTATTTACAATTTTTATGGAAAAGTTTTACAAAGTAAAGATAATGCAGTTGAAAAACTAAATTTGTCTTAAATACCTTTTATTTATGAAAAAAATAATCTATATTTTATTATGAAATTTACCTTGGTATTTACTCATTTTCTTAACATTTCAATGACTCAAAAATAATTAATATACTTAACAAAATAAAGTAGATTATTATTAATATTCATATCTAAACGTAAGCATTAACAAAGCATTAAATACTATACTTGAATTAAATTTTTTTTTTAATTTAAAATGTGTTCTACCTTTTTGTAATATTTCCTAAAAAATCAAAATGTAATCAGTATCGAAATATTTATCTAATGTTTTTTACGATTTAATTTAATAAAAATATTTTTGAAAAAGAGCATTATTCGACAATAACATCATTATATAAATGTAAATTTTACAAACACTGTATTTTTGCATCTAAATTGATAAAATATTGTAATGAAGATAATAACTAAAATCCTCATAATAATTTTTTAAGTATTGTATCTAATAATTGCAATGCGCCTACACAACAACGCATTTTACAATTATATCATAACAATTACCAAATAATAAACGAAAATTAATAAAAATTTATACTATGTCACTGATTTTGATGCCGATTTGTGCGTTATTTACAATCATTTTTATGTGTTTATTCATTTAATGAATATCCTGTACATATATTGTTTATCGATATATTAATTTATCGTTGCTTGGAGAATCAATAGACCTTATGTCATTGTCATTCCAAAAGATTAAAATAATTACCCTTTCGAAGTAAATGATTTTTATCTTCTATGATGTGGATCAATTTAATTCAAACCCATTGCACTTTACTGTTTATTAATGGTCTGCGTATTCGCAGAAAAATTTACTTTAATTACTAACTAATTATAAGTAAATATATTAATAGCTTCTTACTTCTTTCTATTTATATTCATTTTGTAAATGTGTGAGCTTCATCTAAACAGATGAAATTTGTTATATATATATATATATATATATATATATATATATATATATATATATATGATTATACTAAAAATTAATTTCTACCAATATTCCTCAATGCGGTATAAATTTACGTTAAGAACCCATTCGCAGTAATCTTTATCAAAAATATTGCCAAATGGCATTTAATAAAAATGATAAACAAAAAATATAGAAGGCCGTTGCTAAATGAGATGCTTTATTAATCTCTAACGAACATAAGAATATGGTATTTGCAATTGTTTGAGACAATTTTAAATGAGCCTTAATTCTCCTAGACTACAATATAAAAAATATCTATTTTCGAGCTTAATTTATGTTGATAGAGCAAGCCAAGTTCTTTTCAACATTGTTAATAGTAAATTACTAGTGATATTAAGAAAGAAACGAGCCCATGTGTATTAAAGTTTCGCATCCGTGAACTTAGACTGGAAGTTAATCGGTAACGGGTGCTTAAGGTCCTCTTAACCGTCACTCGAGACTGCACTCGACCGTGTCAAGTTGCAGTTCAAGAGGTATAATAATCACTTAATTGGTCGCATCGACGTAGTGCAGCTATTATAAATTCTAGCACAACCAATTACTACTTATGTAGGCATACGCGTATGTACACGAGGTCTTGGAGCGATCAATCAAGAGTAGAAAAAAAAAGTGTTGCAATTAAGCCGAGTGAGGGTGGGGGAGCAGTTCTCGCATACAAAAGTTTATCGAAAATCGAATGATCTACTAGCGACGGATACAAGAGTCGACAAAAAGACGAAGAAAGTCGTAAGGTAATGGAGTAGTACGTGCTGAGCGGATGAAGAAAAAACTTTGGCGAGTAACAAGGCGAGCAGGGACTACGACATCGACAGATACGAACATCGACGAATACGACGAAAGGGGTGCAATCGAGCTGTTTACGAAAGGTGGTGGGAGGGTACGTGTAATGGAGGGAGGGAGGCGAAAGAGGGAGGGATAGAAGGAGCGCAAGAGTTAAGCATCTCAATAATCGCTTTTGTCTGGGCGCCCGCGCGTGTCCCGCTTCGTAGCCTCGAATACGCCGGGAGGGTTCGACTTTTCTCAGGCTAAAGAGAAAGAGATATAATAAATTGTTAAAGAATGAGAGAGAGAGAGAGAGAGAGAGAGAGAGAGAGAGAAGAGATAGCAACAGGTTGTCGCCGGCGTCGCAGCCGCGCGCTCCTTTTTACAATGCTTCCTCTGTCCGGAATACGCGCACACACGCCTCTCCCTGTCTCCCTCACTCCCTCGCTCTCGCTCTCTCTCTCTCTCTCTCTCTCTCTCTCTCTCTTGCTAAAAAAGCCTTAGCGCAATTTACTCATGCAAATGGATCCGTTTGTGTATGTATATGCCAGTACTTCTCTCTGTTCATTTATATCTCTCTTTCGTCCTTTCCCGGTTTCTCTCTCTCTCTCTCACACACACACACACACAAGCGCGCGCGCACACACATACACAGAAAACACTCTAGTATTCATGCCTCTGGAACGAGCGGCATTTGAGTGGTCGCGCGAGCTCAGATCTCTCGAGAGCATTTCTATTAACTCACCATCAGCACCCGAGAGCGACGAGCAATCAACACTTGTCACCAATATTTTCTCAGTCCGTCGTTTCGTCAAATGGATCTGTTGTGTCGGGCGACCGAGTGAACCGAGCAGCCGAGTCCATCCTCTCTATGATGCACGAGTACTCGCGTCTTTGCTGCGCTTCGACGTGATCATCGCGCGTACGCACTCGAATGCATCGGCGCACGTCCGCTGAAAATTGCTGCCGGTTATTTTCGTCTTTTGTCGCGATTGGTAACTCTTCGTTCTTGAACGAAAGGTAATGATGCCAATTTATCAAAGTGCTCCAATAAGTAAGCCGATTATTAATCGAGAGAATAATGCGAGACATACGTTGAGGCTTAATCTTTTTTTATATGGCGATAATGTTCCCCTAAGACTTATGATATTATTAAGTAAGGATTGAACTTTTCTTCAACTTTTTATTTTGTTTTAGAGATCACTACAATAATTCGTCATTATTCACTATTACGATTACCATGTTTGTTAAAAATTGAATCGCCTCACATTGCTCCCTGGAAATGCTGCTTCTTAAAACGCTGATACGTTCGTCCTTTCTTTTTCAATGAAACATAATTTCAATTTGATTAACGGGACGACGTAGTCTTACATTTATTTAATGCTCAAGTTTTATAAACTGGCAACCGCTATGAATCAACATAATTTACATTTACATAAACCCAATCAGTCCTTTGGACATTTTTGGGCATTGAGGCTTCTAGACTGGACTTATTATAGGCCAAATACATAAGGCAATTGCTAGGACTATTGTTAGTCTTTTAAAAAAATAAATTAAATAGTCGTTCAATTAATAAAAATTCTTTGTTTCAAATTTGAGTTTTTACATCCTGTAAATGTAATCTGATAAAAAATTGAAATTGTGGCATTGTGCTTGTGTATAAAGAAGGAGAAATATTTATATCGACAAGCTTCTCTCAAAATCTCAATGAATATTATTATTACATTTGCCCATCGATCGAGCCATCTTTTCAGTCTACTCATCGATATCTACTTCGATAAATAATTGAAATCTTAAATAAATTAAGAAAAGAAATTAATTGACAAAAACTATTTCTTTTCAAAAGTTATAAAAAAAATATTTTGTTAAAAAAAATTATTTTTTATTTTTTTTTTTAATTGTTTTTTATCCATACTTGTAATATTTTCAACAACTATCGTAGTTTATTGTTACTATGGAACTTATATATTCTTGAAAGTTTCTATGTCCATTATTTAAGTTACTATATTTGTTTGAAATATGAAATATTGAATGAAATGCTAATATTTATTGTCATTTTAAAACATGAATAAACAAATTTCATAAAGATATATATATTTTGAAATATTTTTTTTTATTCTACTTATAAAAATATTAATTTCTTAAATCTAAAAGATTAGACATTTTTAATATTTAATAAATACATATTACAATACTAAAAAATATTCAACCTATGTATACTAAATCAAATGGTAAAAAATATGTTTTGTCTAGTCAAAATTAAATTTTTCTAACAAGAGTAGTTTTTTATTATTTAATTATTCTTTTTATTTTCTCATTTAAATAATAGAAATTAATTCAAATTAAATTTAATCAAATTTAAAAAATCGTTTCTAATTTCTCATTTCGAAGCCGAAATAGCAAAAAAACAAAAAATTTACGTCGCGCGCTAAATATCGTTGCCAAAATATCAAATTCAGAAATATAATAATCTATGCAAATATCAGTTTAATTATTTTTACCTTCTCGTAAATGTAATACATACTGTATGTAATAATACTTTATGTATGTTTACTGAAACAGACGTAAATTATACAGAATTTAAGTATGCTCGTTTACTTTGAAAATGCAAAATTTAACACCTACAACATATAGACAGTCTAAACAAATTACAAATATAATCATGAATGTTCTCGTCTGGTAAATACATTCGAGCATATTTATATATTTTCTGAATTTATGTCTAGCGGATAGACTATTTTCTACATTAATATATATAATTTATGTTTCTCACATGAATTTGCAACCACATTCTTTAATCTTTGTTGATATTCCGTATGAGTTGTTTTTACATATCGTAGTAACGACGTTGTATTATTTTTAAAATCTTCACTCTTTTTAAATTCAAGAAATAATTTTTCAGATAACGATTGATGCAGTTCAATCATAAACATATATATATATATATATATATATCATACATAAATTAATCTTATACTTATAGTTAGAAAATAAATAGATGTCTACTTGAATATCGTACTTTTTAAAATTGTTGTAATAAATTATATTGAAATGTTATTTTTAGACGTATTCATTATAGTTGAATTACACCTAAATTCAATAGTTTACATTCAAATGTAACAGATAAAATATGTATCCAATAAACATACAATACACATCCTGATTAATTGGTAAATTTTATTAACATAACATTTATGTATTTAATAATTCAATGAAGCACCGTTAAAATAAATTCCACACACGGTAAATAATAATTTCTTAAGATAATTGCTTATATTTTGAGCATTGTAATGAAATTGCGAAGAGAAAATCGTAATAAAAATTTAATGATAAAAAAGAATGCTCGGTTGAGTAACTGGTAACGGTGTAGTTGAAAAAGATACATCTCCTCTCGTTTAGTAATGAAAAATAAATATGCATAGAGCAGTCAAAGGGGAATACATCGAACAGAACTAAAGCGCAGCAATTATCGAAGACTTAAAAATTTACAATAAATGAATGAAAAGGAATGAGAAGTAAGAGGAAACGTGTAGTGTAACAAAAGAAAACGAGTAAGAGGAAAGAGAAAGACTTTGAATAAGTATCTATAGGGCCCCTGTCTCGCACAACATATGCACATCTACAGGACAGAAAAAAAGAACAAAAAAAAATTCTTCCGGGGCCGCCGGAGGGGTCAAGTGTCAATTACTATGAATTTACTTTATACCAATACGAGAGAACAAGAGACCGATGTAGGGGCGGTTATTGGAAAGACTGAGTAAAAGTGAGTAGAAGAAAGAGTGAGAGAGAGAGAGAGAGATAGAAAGAGAGAGAGAGAGAGAGAGAGGATTCAACAGTAAAAGTAAAAAACAAAGTAAAAAGGACGTAAACAAGAAAGACATGTTCACGAGAAGTGTGTAACGAAAGATGGAGAGTAAGAGCGAATGAATGAGGAAGAGAGAGAGAAAGAGGTCCTTATTCTATAAAGAACCCGTAGATTAAACGAGAGCGAGAGAAAAATAAGAATAAAACGATTAAAAGAAAAAAGAATAGAGAAGAAGGTGCGATCGTCGCGCGGCACATCGTTCGTCATTTCGATTCTCGTAGCGGTCGGGGCGCGCGCGTTCAAGTGAGAGAAGCAATCTGCAAATATTCGTGGGGTAGCTGAGTAGAATGGAAGAAAGAGGAAGATATTCAGAGAGAGAGAGAGAGAGAGAGAGAGGCAAAGAATTAACGCTTATGCGCGCACCGCGTGCATATCCCGCAGCGCCGCGATCTTGAAACCGGTATCCATATACATGCCGAAGCGAGAGAGCGAGAGAGCGAGAGAGAGAGAGAGAGAGAGACTAAGAGAATATACAGACGATGATCTATGGTCCCGATGACCTTCCGTGACTCGAGTGAAACGGCATTCTCTCGCGGGTTAGTAGCGTGTGCGCGGATGCTATAGAAAATTGGTGAGAAGCGCAGCAACGCGAGGGAGAAGTTGATATAGGAAATACGAGAGTGGATGTAATACGCATGCGAATATCAGGCGATTAAGAAGAAAACGACGTATAGAGAGATAGGGGGCCTTTAAAATAAATTTTAAAACAAATAGCTTTATCAAAGAATGGCAACAATTAAGAGAGAAAAGATATACAGATGGAAAAAATGCCAAACTATGCTTAACATACGTAATAAAATATTGATGGCACGTATATAATGATGCGCATAACCGAAGAAAAAATCCAATTTAGCGAGAAAAAGAAGGGAAAGTAATTTATGCAATCCCGAGTATTGGTACATAAAAGCCATATTTATCCGAGTCATTCATGAAATTTCCATTATAAAAATCTTGCAAAAGCCAATTCTAATTCACATTATGGTTTATATTTAAATTTATCTACGTTAGAACGTTATTTTAAAAAATGAACTAACTATTACTAACTATTTGAATAATGCTAATTGATTACATTGCTTCCATAATTGACCCCGTGCCTTCTTGAACAAATTAAAACAATAATTTGTTTATAAGTTTCACATTGAAAATACGTTGTAAATAGTATTTTAATACTTATGTAGCCCATTTCATAATGTCTTTTAATATTTACTCTAATGTCAATGGACTATTTAATTTGCTATTTTTTTTTTCAGAATATATGATCTGTATTCTCGATTAAGCCGACAACTACATCACAACTCATCAGAGTTGCCAATTGTTTAATAAATGATTTATACATAAAATTTTATGACATATTATAAATTATTGTCCATCTGTGTAGTAAAAAATTGCAACAAATTACATTCATATATAATTCTTTTTAATAATTATTTTAATATAAGATGCTATTTTTTTTATAAATATGCCATATTTAGGCTTATGGAGATTTTTAATTTAATAATTCGTAATATAATTACGAATATATAGCACTTTTGTCTCATTTTGCATTGTTTCTCATAGTTAGGTATTAGCGTAGATAGTAAATAAATCACATAATCAATGTTCTGGGCTTGAAGTGTAACTATGAAATTGAAATGCAAATAGAAAATCAACAATAAATAAAATAATTTATGTTTGCTCTAAATTCTGAAATATCTTTTTCACACATTGCGCAAAAAGAGCAAGAATATACAGGTTTTGCAGCATCCGGATAAGCTATATAAAATAATTCAATTAACTTTAACTAGATGCTAGAATATAATTTCGTGGAGAAAATACATACGTATTGACGTTACTTTATTAACATCGGCGTATGTTGCGCGTTATATCGTAAGTGTCCTTAATCCATGTCCTCAATAGCAGAATAGAGTGAAGTGGACCAATAACAAACATGACGTAAGCTTTTAATAATTTTAGTACTTCAACGGAACAAGATTGACCAAAAGTAAAGTTTATCGCGCCCGATGAATTTACATCATAATTACGTTTCCTTTTTCAATTTAGCATCATATTTCACGAACTTGTTCGTCGTTGGCCAAAAGGAAAATAATACGTTACATTTACACGTGAATAAAATTAATTTATAACGAAATCACGGTCTTTTTAACAATTTCGTAAAATCAGCAGGATATCCATAGAATTACTGAATGCTTGTTTGACGAATTTAAGACTGTGATACACAAAGGGGTTCATAGTGTTCCATAGTGTACACAGAAGATAATCAAGGATAGAAGGAGAAAGAGGGAGGGAAGGAAGAAACGAAAGACATAGGAAGAGTAGAATGAAATAAAAAATGTTAAAAAAGCAGACAGCCATAGGATAAAGCGAAGGGGGATGGGTGGAGGAGGGGGAGAGAAGGTTAAATAAAAGGAAGACGAGACGGTGCAGTGCAGGGTTCGTTCCTTCGTTCGTTCCTTCGTTCGTTCCTTCGTCCGTTCAAGCTGGACACGAAGGAGCACACACATATTCCTTGCGCGTCCTTACCTGTGAACCATTGAGGTGTCCGTCCGTGAGTAATGTCACGATAAATTATCGCCGAGCAAGAATATCTCTCTCGCTCTCTCGCTCTCTCGCTCTCTTTCTCTCTCTCTCTCTCTCTCTCTCTCTGCCTCACTCGAACACACATCGAATGACGGTCCAAGTCACGCTGTGCATCTCATTCTCTCGCATTCTCTATCCTTATTTCAGCGGTCTCTCTTCCCCTCCTCCCCCGCCCCATCCGTAATTCTCTCTCTCACTTACTCACTTCGCTCTTCCCTTTGACTTGTTGTCTCCCTTTACGCGACCAAGCGCATATACCCCGCTACCGTGCTTGCAAACTTTTTCGTCCCCGGTATTTTGTCCCCCTCTCGTTCTCTCTTTCTTTCACTTTTTATCCCGAACGCGCTTCCTTTAACTCCGCTGGCGTTCGTCCTTTTGCGAACGCGACGCCGTGTCCGCGGCATCTTCCTCCTCCTCGTCGTCATCGTCGCGGCCACCACCATCCTCATCCTGATTGTCTCCCTCGCGACTTCTCTATTTTTAACGTGGCGCACACGTACACGCGGCGTATTTACACGGGCGCGCGCATTGTCGACAAGGAAAAAGGACACGCGTGTGTGGGAAGCGCGAGCAAGATTTACGAGTGTCGTTGTGCACATATATAAGCCTCGCAAGTGAACCTAAGGTATGCACGTTTCACATATGCCTCCATAGGTCCGTGTACTAGAAAAATTGGCAACCAAGTTCTGCACGCACTACGCTTCTCTCTCTTTGTCTCTCTTTCCGTATCTATCTATCTATCTATCTATCTATCTATCTATCTATGTATCTATATATATATATATATATATACATCTTTCTCTCGCTCTCTCTCTCTCTCTCTCTCTCTCTCTCTCTCTCTCTTTGCTTTTCTATGTCTCAAGCTAAGCTGTGCATTTGCATAGTTGTAGAACCGGATGAAAAATCAAGGATCGTCCTCGCAGGTACTATTCGTGTAAAGGACGAGTATGATCTATTACAATCATGACTCAGTTTTTTATCTAAACTATGCGTTCAAACATTCTTCGTTGCTCGTGACTTTTCTACTCTCCAATTGCAGTCTATTTGAACTTCTGCATTTCGTAGTTTTGTAGAATATATG
Organism: Ceratosolen solmsi marchali; assembly: GCF_000503995.2. NCBI lineage: Eukaryota > Metazoa > Arthropoda > Insecta > Hymenoptera > Agaonidae > Ceratosolen > Ceratosolen solmsi. The sequence continues at coordinate 634,447 of NW_011948419.1, read as the reverse complement.
CCATAGCCGAGCTATTAAAAGAATTTATTTAATCAGTTGATATCCAGGATTTTCCAATATGCGACTAGAATGAAAAAACTGAACAATCGTGTTTACACTTAATGGTGCATTTTTAGAAAAAATCGTTCTTCGTGTAGAAGCCAGCTGAGCTATATATATTAATTCCATGAGATTTGTTTAATCGTGTTTGTTCGCTATTATCAATACTTTTTATAATACAATTATTAATAAATTAATATATTGTAATATAAATATACATGAAATTAAAAAAATTAAAGAAATGAAAAAAAATTGATTTTTGTTCTCTTATATAGAAAGTTCTTATAAAAGAAGATCTTATAAATTGTAATTAATTTTAAAATTGTAAAATAAATGGCTTATTTATTTATTAAATTAGCGAATATTCGAGATTATTTCAACCTTGAGTATGAATAAAATTATAAAGCTACATATGCAATAATTATTGTTGATAAACTCTATTATATTATAATACATATTAATGATTATAAAAATCGTATATGAAAATTGTAAATATATTAAAATATAGCCTTGCATAATTTGAATTCCTTCATATTTTCAATTCACGTGCAATACCAATGAACACATTGTGTTACTTGTATCTACGTATTTACAACTTTGAAGATTTTATAAAATTTCCAGACAATTCAATAGTAATTTAATTTAAACATCGATAATTGCTCGAATTTCTTTAATCGCATTCATTAGTAAAAACTGAACATTGTACTCTGAATAAATTAGGAGTATAACATAAAATGGGTTTTTAATAATTCTATGAAAGTGAAAATACTTCATTAAATTACGTCTCATTATAGGTCACAAGAAACACGATATTAGTATTTTGAAAAACTAAAAATATAAGTAAAGTATTATCTTACTTTTAAAAAATAATTTTAGTTGTAAAAATATACAGATTTTAAAATTAATTGTACAAAAGCCTCTGAACGACATGTTTGTTGTATAATGGTTACTCAATGATATATTGATGCTATTAAGTGAAAAAACTTTTGCTTATAAAATTACTTTGGAATATTCTAGTCGTATAATTTAATTAATATTGATCGATAGTATAAATATATATATATATATATATATATATATATATATAAATATTATAATTCTATTAATCAAATTACATTAATTCCATATATAAATATCGGCAACTAAAAATTATTTATTTCATGTGTAATATAATATCTCAAAAATCAAAATATAAAATAAATTATAACCCAACATGATGATTAATAATGTTGAACTAAATTTACTCGTCTTTTTACTTTTAATAATAAATAATCTAGAAGAACTCATAAAACTCGTCTGTTACAAAAATAAATTTTACATAAAGATTTTCATAATAATTTTTATAAAATAATAAATAAATGTTCAGGTATTGATACATTATGAGATAAGTCATAAACGTTTACATTAAAAATAATGTATTAAATGACATCACTGCTTAAGAAATAAATTAAAATACAATTCTCGGTAATGATTCAAGTTTTGTCTGTCCTATTGAAGATCAAGTTTAAAACTTGACTGTACTGCATCATTCTAATAAGTAAATAAACAAATTTTAAATATAAATACGGTTACTAACAAATAATATTATCAAAATAAAAACATTTTTAATATGTAAATATCAAATTCTATATAATAAGTACTGAAATAAATTATAAAAACAAATGAAAATAATTAAATAAATTAAATTGCTGAATTTATACAACTTTTTCTCTTTCATCTTAACATCTCATTTATCTCTCTCTCTCTCTCTCTCTCTCTCTCTCTCTCTCTCACGCATTCTCACTAACGCTTTCTTTCTTATTTCTGAATTTCCTTTTATTTAATTTTATCTTTTTTAATAATTTATAAAAATTCGTCACAATTTTCCATATAATATTCAATTTAATTATACAGAGAATAGGCACTCTGCATATAAAAGGTAACCGATCTTTGAGTATTATTACACAGCTTCTATACATTGCCATGAGCGTGCATTTTGTCGTTACTCTTATCTTTATCACTATCGATTTACTTCATCTTTATGCGATCAAGCGCAATCATTCCACAACAGTAACTACTTGATATGCCACATAATTGTATCCTTTGAAGTGACTGAAAAATCAAAATCACAGGTAGTCTGGCTCAATCAACGAAAGTCTTGTGATTGACCTTTATCTTACAAAATTTCCTCTGGGAGTGAAAATGAATACAACTTTTTTCTCAAGTGTCGAAGAAAACAAAAAGACAAAGCTTATAAGAAGATCAAAGACAGATTTTAAACTTCGTACAATAGCTGCAATCCATTGAACAGTTTTAATAATATTATATACAAATGTATATAGATATATATATATATATATATATATATATATGATATATCCAGTAAAAAATATATTATCCTAATTTTTAATACTATCTTGAATTTCAATAAAATTTTTAACTTTTGATAATTATACATTTTTATACAAAAATGTATTGTTAATGCACTGCTTCTCAAACATTATATTATTAACCTAATTGTTAATTATTATATGAACCATAAGCTATTAAGGATAAAAGCATAGACTATTATTAAATATCTGCTAAACGTTTTGGTATTAAAATTTCTAAACAGAAAATATTTAACTATAATAATGTAACTATAATAATTTTTCTATTAGAAAAAACTATGAGATAGAACCTAGCTAATGTTATTAAAAATTATTTAAATATATAATACGACGAAACATTGTATTACAAAATTTACTCAGAAAAAAATAATCTATGTAATTACTCGTTAATAATGATTGAATTAATACTATCGTACAACCATGATACGTTAATCAATAGAACTTTAGGCATTAAATTTAAAAAACTGAATTTAGATTTAGTACCATGAATGCTTACGGTTGTTAAAATGTAAAATAAATTATAAAACAGTGTCATATAAAAATGTATACACGTAATCAGTGCATTATAATGCGATAATTCCGATTTATATTTCAAGTAATAGCTGTAAACATTTCAACTATCTTACTTAATTTTTTAAACATAATATAAAAAGAAAAGTATTTAATTCATATAAAGTTGTTGATCGATACAGCTAAAAATCAATATTTACATAACACAATTCCACTCTTTGTCTTATAATTTTGTGTTATTTTATGTAAAATATAGAATCTTAGATAATATTGTAAAACGTGTAATATTGATTTTTCTTATAAAATTATAGTATATTTTGGCACTTTATTCAGTTATTTAGGTATTCAGGTATTCAACTATTAAACATCTTATAATAATTTCAATAATGCCAATAATAAATAATTCTAGTTAAAAGTGTAGAAAAGAATATTATTTATAAATAAAGTTTGGAATATGGAAATATATAATTGTGTAATTTAAGTAAATCATATAATAAATAAAATGTCAAATTTGCTAGAATTCTACTGATTATTATGTTTTTTATTATTTTATTGGCCAATAATTTATATAAAATATATTAGGTTCCATTCAAAAAATAAAAATCTAATAAGAAAATTGTCACATAATGCTACAGATTAAATACTACTTAATAATCTTTTAAAATGTTACTGCGTTAAAAAATTTGATAAAACATAATAAGTTTAATAATATACAATCGATACAAATATATATACATTATTGTTATAAAATGCTTTTGCACGAGTTTTGATGATCTGTTAAATTGAAATTTAAATAGTATATGCATTTTAAAATATTTAAATATTTAAAATATATCTACAGGATTTAATAAAAATATTGTGAAAATTAAAGAAATTTTAAATTAAGAAAATTAAAAATAATATTCGTCGAAAATCAAACCGAATCAACTATTACTGTAAACAAATGATCAAATTTATTCAAAACATCTTTAAGAAGAAATTATAAAATTACAATTACTTTGTCTTACATAATTTGCAAAGAGTAAATGGAACACGATATAATATATCTTTTATCTTAAAATTAAGAGGTTTACAATAATTTACTGCCAATTACAGGAACATTTCAACTATAACATAAAATTAAAAATTCAATAATCGACGTTCAAAGTGATCCGACGTAGAACGTGAAAGGAGATTAAGGTCGTTGCGAAGTAAAGTCTCCGCCCAGTCACATAAATTCTCGACTCGGCCAAACCTTGGTATATTCACAAACTACGATTCCCTAACTAAAAAATATATCAGTTCGAACGATTAGATGTATATCTAACAGAAATTTAAGTAAGATAAGAAATTATTCCAGTTATTTCATCGTATAACACATTAATATTTGAAAGATCGGATACCATTTCAGAATTATAATTTATAGGATATAATATATATATATATATATATAATACGTAAGAATCTGCTACAAATAATATTATATTTGCATAAATAAAAATATTACTTTTAAAATATAATGGAGTACCACGAATAAGTTTGTAATTACTATTAAAAGGGCATTATAAGGGTTCTTATATATATATATATATATATATATATATATATATGCAATATCTTATGGACAAATATATTTTAGTTTATACTTATTTTAAATATTCACAAACGTTGATAATTTATTTTTAAATAATGGGAACAGAATATTGAAAAATCTGATTGATCTAACATTATAAAAATACAAAATATGAATATGAAAAATTTTTAAATTATTTTTAATATGTTTTTTAATTAAAGTATAATAATAATGTTTAGTTTTCAAATTCACACATAATCAGTCAGCAAATCAAATTCCTTTAGATTTCAGTGATATATTTTCTCGAAATAATACCAATTATAAATTTGTTACTTTATTTCATATAAATGACTTATATATTATATATAAAATGATTTATTTCGCTAAATACTCCTTTATAAATATAAGACCAATAATATTAGTTTCATGATCATTTGTATTTAAAAACAGAGCAGATTTTTTTTATTAATAAATCTATTATGATTATTATAAATTGAAATTAAAATACAAAAAAACTAATTGTTTATTACATGCGGAAAAAAAATTATATGAGAAAAACAATTATAGACATTGAGTAAGAATAAGTTGCTGTTATCAAAAATTAATATATATATATATATATATATATATATATATATGGCTCTTATCGAATAATAAATTAAGAATTAAAGTATCAGCCTGTTTAAAATTTAGATGAATTGTAATAAATTGTAGATTTCCTTACGAATAGTAGAGTATATTAGATATTTTAAATTGGAAATGATTGATATGTACAATTAAATGTGCTGTTAAACCACCCCCCCCCCGTCAATTCGTTTTTGTGATGTTTAGAACATTAAAATTAATGAAAACTTTTGATATTAAAATTAGAGATTAATTGCTTTGCCAGTTCAAAGCCAAAAATCAATAAAAAAACAAGCCTATAATCTTAGCTGATGGATCCACTGAAGCGCTCATGTTGTCCGTACGCAGAAAATAGCATAAGCGCGCGCGCGAGAGAGAGAGAGAGAGAGAGAGAGACAGACAGACGAGCGGTAAGATATGTGAAGAAAAGGAAGAAAGTGAGAAGGAAAGGGAATTCGTGTTCTTTGGGGTTATTTGCAGTACTGACACGTATGCTCGTTCGTCGCAACCCTCAAACCGCAAAGTGGAAAGTGGGACCCACTGCAGGACGGTTAGTATATAAGGCAGATTTACCGCTCGTCGAAACCTCTTGTGCCCTATGTGAAAATATACCTGTAATACTACGAAAGTTTGGGCTGAAACTCTTGCACAATTCATGGGCAGTCCCGCACAAGAGCACGCACATGCAAACGCACGCGCGCACGCACACGCGCGCAGGCTGACACTGCCGTACTCTGCCCCAAAGCCCTTATCCTACTGATTACAGTTCAAATAGATCGTTTCACTTTTACATCTTAACCCTTAGCTTTAGTTGGTATTTTTCCTTCCTTTAACTTTCTCAAACACGCGAACGTACAAAACTTCAACTTTAAAAAAATTCAACTTTTAATAAAAATAAACAAATTAGTATTTAAAACTCGATTGTAGGGTTAAAAGAAAATTATTTTATCGAAGCCCAAAATTAAATTAAAAAATATGAGCATACTCGCAACTACAGTATGCATAAGTGTAATGAAAGTAATTTCATACGAGTCGATCGTGCTATCGAATGCAAAAAAAAAAACTATTTCAATGCTATTTCCATTTTAATTTATGTATATCTATTTAATATAATATTTTTTCTCGGCTAGTATGTGACAAAATTATAAAATTGCAATATCGAGTATTTAATAAATATCTGAAATTTGGTAACATTTGTAATATAACATCGTATCGACGCATTTGTTCTGAATAATTAAAATATAATATTTTTAATGTGATATTGGTGAGATATTTTTTAATTCGTTAAACTATTGAATTAATCTAACTAAAAAACATATATTTATTTTATGTTTTACAAACAAAAAAAAAGTGCTATATGAAAATTTCTTAAAGAATTTTTGCAAGAAATATCATAAAAACTCTTTCAAAAAATCCTATATGAAAAACTTAATAATCAAAATTTAACGAAACGAATGAATAATATTATGTTTTATCCTTTGCATAATTATGTCGTTTGAAATGCGATAAATTCTTATAATAATTATTCATGAAATTAAAAAATTATATTAATTGAAAAACTCATTTAATCATGTACAAATGTGAAATAATAACTAATAAATAATATTACGAGCTAAATTAATTTATAATCCTATATAAAATTTTACATAACTACTTTTTAGTATTAGCACTACAAGCAAAATAATATTAGTCAACATATATATATATATATATATATATATATATATATATATATATCATTTAAAGCACGCAATACTTTAGAAATGTTTGATAACAAACTTATTACTGTAATGAAATTTTAAAATCAAATACAAAAAAGTGTTTTAACTTTTACTTTGAGATAAAATATAGCCAATATTTATAAAAATGATATTAAGAGTAAATAACATAAAAAATACTTATCTCGTTCAATTAAAAAAAAAAAAAAATGGAATAAATATTCTCATTATCTCAGTGTAAATTAACATATTGAAATATGAAATAAAATTGGCAAATAAATATTTACTATGAATTGTATATTAAAGAAAAACATAAAATTCGTGAACGTGAAATTAAATATAATCACAAGAAAACTTCTTAAGGATATGATTTGGCTACCTTTTCAACGGAAGTACAATGTAACTGTAAGTCAAAAAATTGATGTGACAACATACTACAAGTAAATATCTCAACCAACCAATATATATATATATATATATATATATATATGTATATATTTATATTGATAATCAAATTGATTGACAATAGAAGCAAAGTGTATGTAATGTTATTTTCATGAGTTTGTTAAATACTTGCAAGTCAGGCTTTTTTGGTAAATATATTTACATATATACATATATATATACACATAGCTGTCGCTCAATCCCTCGAAATCATTTCTATGTATATGTCCACATTCATAAGCTGTACCAAACTGACATTCGTTAAACAGAAATGAAAAATGCTTAAAACATACAATGACAGCGTTGAAAGTGTTTCGAAGACGCACGCTCATACTCATAAAAAGAACTGAAGAAAGAAAACGTAAGAAAGAATCGAAAAGAGAGAAAGACCAAAAGGATAGAAGAAAGTCGAGAAACGTCTGATAGTTAAGGTTCACACCGAATAAAACAGGAAATGAGATGAGCCCGGGACGAGTCAGTGTCGACGACACGACTGAGAAAAGAATACAAAAATATATAAAAAAAATGAATGAAGAGAGTAATATAGATAGATAGAGAGAGAAAGGGAGAGAGAGAGAGAGAGAGAGAGAGAATTAAAAAAATATTCTACACGTAATAAAGCTAATAAAAACTGAAAAAATAGATAAATTAGAAAGAAGAATTTCAAACGAGTTCTGCATCTTCCTTATATCTCTTAAATACATACGTACGCTCATATACAAGTATATGCAATTAAATATAAATGCGCAAGTGCGATCGCGTATTATATGACTCTCGTTATTTCTCTCCATCTCTTTCTTTTCGACATCCTATTAGCCTTTTAGCCTTACACTATATCCTTACGTACATCTTGCACAAACACTCATTCTTTTCTTTTTATTTCATTATCACTCTTTTCGTTTATTCCCTAATTTTATCTTGCATGTCGCTCGTTTCAGTTTAAATGCCATGAGTCGTACATATAAAAATAATCATAACACGACAATATATACACATCCATAATCTATAGACAATGTGTTTTAACGGAAAACATGCCAAAATTCAAATGCTATATCAGTGTTAAGTGAAGGTATGGGAAATTCAATGCATACCTTTAAATTAAGAATATCCGTGTCTAGAAAATTATAAGTTGTAAATTATCTTTTCATTATATCATACATTAAAATTTATTGGTCTTTTATATTATCTTATTAATTAATTAATGAAAAGTAATAATTAATAATACGGTATGTTTGTGTATTTGGATAAGAGAATGATAATGGTAATATAATTGAATTTTTTCAAAAATCAAAGAAAACTTATTCAAATAAATATTCCATTACTCAGATTTGTATTTCGAAAGGAATATTATTCTTTTTAATAGGAACATAATAGCATAGAAATGCATGAATATCTGAAATTATGCGCATTTAAAAATTACTTAAATAATTAAACTAATTCGTATAAATTCATGTAAATATTCTTCTAACCTATTCTATATAATTCCTAACCTACGCGCATTGCAAATCTCATAAGAATTTACTGCAATTGAAGATTTGAGTGTTGGTTTGATGAATCGAAAGCCTGTATATTAATGAAAAATATTCTAAAATGGTTGTGACTAGTCCTAGTATATTAAAAAATAATATTTTTCAGTAGCATCATATATATTAAAAGAATATGAAATAATCATCATTAGTTTTGAACTATAAAATAATTTGTTACGCTTTGTATCATATATAATATCTGATAGCTTTCTAATGAAAACAATTGCAAATGTCTTTTGCACATATTCCTTCTGATATGACCATGTATGCATAAATTACACCAATATAATTGTTATCTAGTGGTAGACATCTGCTTATAAGGATTGTAAGCTGCGATGAAATATCGCTTGATCAATCAAACAATCAATCAGTTTTATTCCTCATTCGCATATCTTTCTACTACTCATTCTCTTCCTTGTATTCTTTTTCTCTTTTATTCTATTATTGCTTTGATTTATTTACTTCTATTTGTAAATTTTATTAATAAAAATTCATGTCTTCGGAAGAGATCCGGAAGATTTATTAATTATAATGAGATATACGTAGGTGAAGTCTAATCAAACTTCATCGTTTCAATCAACTACTACTACTACTACTACTTCTACTACTGCTACTACTACTACCACTAACAACTACTACTACTACTACTACTACCACTACCACTACCACTACCACTACTACTACTACTACTACTACTACCACTACTATTACTACTACTACTCAGCGGCTCAATTCTTCGACAATACTATAATAAAAAGATTATAATAACATAATTAAGGTTATTAAGCCATAATAGATTTTCAATAAACTAAGCGTATGTTTCTGGAAATTTTATTTTCAATACATAATAGTCAATTATTTTGTAAACAACAGTCATTTGATAATCGATTAAATACAATATATTAACATAAAACTTATTATATAGAAAATCCCAATAAATTAATATAGTATTATGTATATATTAGATGGATTTTAAATAAATAAAACTGCAATTCCTTTAAGAATTTGAAACATAAATGAATTTATTAAATTTTATAAATATTCATTTGTCGAGAAACAATAACATATTATTATAAAATTATTTACTTATTTGAAAAATTGCGTAACTGAGAGATTTAATTCATAAGATGGTATTTTCACGACTAGGTCTGTGTATTATTGAAACATTTTATTTAATTATCTAACATATCTAAAGTAACGAAGGTTTAATTTATTGGCAATAGAGTGTTAGATTTATGCACTAACAGCCTCAAACTGTAAATACATGCCACGGGGATTCAACCATTGTTTAGTTACGTACTCCCGACGTACGAACATATTTAGGATATAAATTTACGAACTTTCACATCAATCGATAAAGTTGAATAGTATCTGAGCTATTATAAAGCCAAAGAGAGAGAGAGAGAGAGAGAGAGAGAGGGAGAGAGAGAGAGAGAGAGAGAGAGAGAAAAAAGGGAAATCGAATTGCAAGTACCGATGTGAAATTACAGTTGAATCCACTTATTTTATCGTAACAACTATTGCTTTGACTATACATTGAAGAGACGCTTATAGAAAATCTGAATAAATTAGCAAAACATTCTCAACTACGGCTCAAAATAAATGAACAAAGACATTAATGAAGAAAATTCAAGTAAATATTTATAAAACTGAGTATTATAAAAACCGTATGCGTCTATCTTTCTCTAAACCACACTTTACTATAATATCATCCTATTGAACAGACATTCCATAAAGGCCAGAATAAGACGGAGGTGCAATTACGAATGAAAATTATTTTCAAAGAGTATCCGTTCAAATTACTTGCTTCGCACACACGCACGTACGCACACACACTCTCTCTCTCTCTCTCTCTCTCTCTCTCTCTCTCTCTCTCTCCCTTTCTATATCGGACGCACAAAAAAATTCCTCCCTCTCATCACATGATAGCCGGGCGCACAGACCTATGCCCTGCTGTCAAACAAGGTGTTTATATTTGTCTTGCTCTCTCACCACGGTTCGAAGGCGATTTGATCGCGATGCAGACCCGTAGCACATAGTAGGTGGCAAGCGCACGCGAGAGCCAACGAGTGGGATAGGAAGTACCTCGTGTAGCTTTTTCTCTCGCGGACTCGCCCACCCCCACCGACTGTTTTCTCGAACAGATTACAACAGCGGGCGCTCGAGAGCCGAGGCGTCATTTCGTTGGAACACGGATGCGCGCCCGAGCTCTTCCATCTCCCTCCTTCTCCCTCGTTCTCGTTACACCCGCGCATATCCCATAAAGACAGAGCGGAAGAACGAGAGGAGAGCGCGAACGAGTGAGCGAGTGGCTGAGTGGAGGATGAGAGGATTCTCTATAACGAGAGAGAGAGAGAGAGAGAGAGAGAGAGAGAGAAGGGAAGAGGTCAAGCCGGAGCTGCAGCCAGTGCCGTATTCTTCTTTGATGCGGGAGAGATAAGCATCCGTTCACCGTGAGCTCACGCTCGTGTAGCCGATGCACCGACGCCGCGTTTCTCTTATACTCCTTTACTTTTATTATTCCTAGCCTCCTTCCCTCCCGCCCCACCCCCAACTTTCCCGCCCCTCCGCCCCATTCCCCCCTTTTCCTCGTTTCCTCTTTATCTACGTATCTACGGACCTACGTATCTGTATCTCTATATCTGCCTTCGTTCATCCTCCGCCATGGCTTTCTCCTTTTAAACTCTCACTCTTTATCATACCTCCTTTCTCTCCTTTTAAGCGAAAAAACGACCATAGGCTATGTTGCTGCCTCTGCTCCTATTTCTTCGCTGCTTCTAATTCCCATTCTTCGTTATTCTACTCATCTCCCTCTCACTTCATCTCCTTCATCATCGACTTCTTTCTCCTTACTAAAAGAGTCTAGTGTTCGCGTACGATTACGATAAGCGTACGCTACCTACGCTACGTACGCAACGTAAATCTCTATGCGTGCACTTTGTCCATCTTTCTCTTTTATTTCTTCTTCTATAATTTTCTTGCATTATCCTTATCGCACTTTATCCAATAAGTTTTAAATAACAATGATCACGTCATTATACATAATTCAACAGTTTTTTTTCTATTTTTCTTTTTTTAAATCCATATTAAATCCACCTTAAAAGGAACCGAGAAACCGGAATGGTAAAACGGCAATTGCTGTATTAAATTGTAACATTTATTTACATACCAAATTATAGTTTCATTTATTGCCATTCTATTTATCGACTAATCAACTTCAACATAGTATCACGTGCAATTCAACGTTAATATTACAATAAAACTTGTCGAATTCAACGAATATACTATTAAGGATATATCGTTAAAGCTAATATACACATTTTATGTAAAAATTTAATTAAATATTTTTTTATAAGAATCTTCAAATGAAAAATATATTTTTACTCGATGAATTCAAAAAATTTAACGACCAATTTTTTAAATTTAATCATATTTTGGTCGAATACACAAAACTGAATACACAATATAAGTTGTTGGCTAATACTTGGCAAAACCTAACTTTCTAGAAATAAATATCAAAATTACACTAGAGTTAATCGATGCCAAAAAAAAAAAAAAAAACGAATAATTTATTTCATAACAAACTGTATTTAATAAATAAATTTTTTTATATTTTCTATATCAAAATAGTAAAAAAACATACTTGTCTGTATGAGTAAATGTCATAAGTTTCTCGCACACGATTATGATGTGCGAATTGTAGGTGAATTTACAATGATTAGCCTTATATTGTTATGTTTAAAGAAAATTCCTTACCCCTTCCTTAATTTCCTTAACTTCCCGTAAAATATAAAATATTCACGATGCAGAATTGTAAGTAGAAATTAGATCCTTAACCTATTTTTTTATTTATTTCATTTTATACATTTCATGTATAAATATAATTATCATATACTTTAATACTTATATCTTTCCTCAAAACAAGTGATTAAAGCTAAATTATAAATGAATTGTTTATAAATTAACTGAAATTTTGTCTTCCAAAATTTTACTCAATTTTAAGTTAAAAAAATGGATAGATAAAGTTTTACAATTATTTATTATTTATTATTTATTATCAATTATATATTATCAAAACAAAAGAAAAAAAAATGTTATGTTCATTAAATATTTTATTATACACTTAATATTTTATTAAAATTACATTCATTGGGAAGAAATTGCATTAATGAAATTTAAAGGTATCTCGGAATTAAATATAATTAATTCTGATGTTATAATCAAGATCGACTTTGTGTTATTAAATTTATTAAAAACTTTTTGAAACTGCCATATAAAGGCAAACGACAAAACAGTACTCTAATAACAATATCTTTGTTCGCGTTAAAGAAAATAATCCAAATAATGAATAAAAGTTCCTCCAATATATATTCTAAGGTACTATCCAATTTTAAAACTAAAAACTCAATTCCTACACTTAATCCTATACTTAATCTGTAGTAAATACTGTTAAACTTATTTTTAACAACAATTCAATTAATTGTCTTAACATATAATCTTATTTTATATTTTAAATATAATTTTGCTTTGTTCATTTTCATTCTACAAATGTATATTTATTTATATAATTCTTTGTAATATTATCGATTATGTAATTCCAATAATAATTATTATAATATTTGGGAAGAGTAATATTTGAGTAGAGTTTAAAAAAATAAAAGATACTTAATCATGAACTATGAATAAAAATGTATCTTTTCATAGTTTGGCCGTACATTATAATAGAAAAAAAAACTATTATAAACGAAAAGAAAATAATCAAACTTGGATTTTTTAAAAAATGTAATTACCCAACTGGTTATGTGATAAATAAATAAATCTAACATAAATATAATTTTATAATATCATCTATATTTAAAAATCTCTATTTAAAAATGTATATTTAAAAATAATTTTCAACGTAAGAAATAACAGAAAAAATTTAATTAACATATTCAACTATTATTGTTATTCAATTCTGTAAGTTGCAGAGACAAATGACTCCATAATGTCAATTTCGTCAAATTTTACACTTCAGAATAAGTATTTTTATTTCATTTCTTTCTATAGAATTATTACATGTATCATTGAAATATATTAATTTTATAATACTATATCATTTAAATATTAAAAATTTGAATATAAATAATTTACATAAAAATAACGTGAAATGTATTTCTTTAAGAATATTTATGTACAAATTCAAATATTCACGTATAAAATTTTCTATACATGATCGGTTTATATATGTACATATCTATATATATATATATATATTAATTATATTAATTAATTAAATAGTAGTTTTATATAAGAACTTGTTGGTCTACAGAAGTAAAAGAAAAATAAATTAAAAATAAATGAATAAATGGATAGAATTTACAGTTAAGTTTATTACCTTAAAAATATAATAATATTAATACTCGTTTATAATGAAGCGAAATCTGAATATTTATTGAATAAAATTAATAAAACATGGTTATTAAAATCTACTTTAAATACAATATTTAAATAATTATTGACACTATTATAACAATTAACCAAAATATAATCTAAAAATGTAATCAAAATATGATAAAAAATTTTTATCAATGATTATCCATTATTTTCTAAAATTTATTTCCACAGTTTGAAAACATTTTGAGACATTTATGACTTTAACAATTAGAACATTTATCAAATATATTATATTTTACGAATAATATTGAGGTCCATTTTTAATAATTAATAAAGAATATTATTTACTATATGAAACGACGAACGTAGTTTTCGTATAATCAAAAAATCGTTATGCACGAAATACTTTTTAACTAATCTAAAGAAGTTTTCGTTTTCTCCTTCGTATAAAAATTTCGAAAAAGCAGAGACTTGTAGATAAAAATCATTTAATTCTCTCACAAGACGATCCGATATGTTTTACTGATTATTTAACATCCCATAAGTTTTAATTCACATTTTAAATATTTTAATTACTATAATTATAGCTCAATCATATATGTAATACTTTTTGGTTTAAATTATTAATAAAAAAAAAAATCTTTTTTCTATGATTACATACTTAATAAACATAAAAAATTATAATTTAAATGTTTGAATTAACGAATTTTCTTATATTTATGAAAAACTATTACGAAAATATTTCCTAATAAAATCAGACGTACATTACGTACGTAACTATAAAAGAAAAATCTCTATCAATAAAATCTACATGAATTATATGGCTTGTTTAATCAAATTATATTGAATTCAATTCAAAATCCTAAGTTTTAAACATCCAGTCGAAGTACATGAAATGAAAAAAAATATATTAGCTATTACTAATTGCTAAAGTAAATTAAAACTGGTATAGGATATTGGTAATCTGTAAAACACGGATATAAAGTTAACATCTACAAATTTTTTATTTTCCAAAATAGATTACTTGACGTGCAAGTAATTTTTCAGTGAAAATTACGATATAGATAAATTTTTAATTTAAAAATGATAAAATATGTATATTAATGGAGAACGATAGTTTATTATCAAAAATTTTATATTTATCGATAGTTTTTTTCATAGTTCATATTATTATCATTATTATAAATTAAAATAATAATTAATAATGGATTTTATCGATAATAATAAGACATTTATAACCAAAAATACGTATAGAATAATGGTTGAGAAAACGTGTAAAAAATTTGAAATACATAATAATGTGTAAAATTCGTTTTACCTCTATGTAATTACTAATAATACGTCACCAATATTATAATCGGATATTTAAGAACGAAAAATTTTCTCGACAATACATACAATAATCTGAATTATAACAATCGTTAAAATAACACAGACAATTAATTATAAAAAAATATAATTATAAATATTACAGAATTAAAAATTTACAAATTATTAAATTGTATCCTAAATGACACATTTAAGAAATGCATAGTTCGTGAAATTATTTACTTTTCGAATGAAAGTTCAAGCAGAATGAGAACTTTCTGAAAAATAAAAATCTCGGCTCCTTCTTTTTCTCCGTTTTATACGACTAGCGAGAATACGATCCGCAATCACAATAGATCCAAGATACATCCTGCACACTTGACTCTCCTTTCTCCCTCAATACTGTAACGAACAACCAACTCTTCTCTTATCTCACACTCGTTCTTTCCACCGACTTAAATCTAAGCGGCAAAGTGCAGAATTTTTGTGCAAAAACACAACCTCGCCCCATCACATCAAATCACAGTTTTCGCAATTCTCTCTCTCTCTCTCTCTCTCTCAATTCCATAGATATAATCCGAATGTCTCTTCCTTAGTTCTCCTAAAAACCAGTTTATTCAGAAGAGGCAGGAAAAGGACAGATAGAGAGCGCCCGCTCCAAATATGGGTTGCACTAATATTCCGCATGCCGAAGCTACGTGCCATATAAGGACGAATTTGAATCCCAGACTTTTCAACTGGTAAACTCATGTGTAAAGCACTGATTTTCATCGCACACCTCACTCAATTTCTTTTAAAACGTCCAAAAGAGCTTGAACACGTTCTCGATCTCTCGTTCTATACTTCCCCTGCCTCTCTCATTCCACATTTCGCGCTCTATCATCCTCTTGAATTTATATTCATGTCGCTATGTAATGAATTATCTTGTGTATAAGCCTACCTTTGATTGACTATTTTCCTTGAATGCCAGGATTTTTACGACTTGCCGAGAATTTATTTTTATATAAGCGAGTGAAATAGAGAAACCTTTTTTGCTTTTATCTTAGCTGATATCGTGTTTTCTTGCTCGAATCAGAATATTTTAAGTACAAAGCGGATCGTGAGAGAGAGAGAGAGAGAGAGAGAGAGAAGAGAGAGAAGAGAGAGAAGAGAGAGAAGAGAGAGAAGAGAGGGGGGGGGTGGAGGAGAAAGAGGGAGAGAATACAAGGAGAGACGACGCAGGCCCAATGACGCATAGTCGGAAGAAACGGTCCTGAATACTATCAGATACTCAGAGCAGTTTCGGGATCTTTTTAAATTCTGCTCGGATTTTCAATTGATGTTAATTCAGCGGCACTTTCATCTCGAATGAATAACATACAGCGTTGCGACTGCTAAGCCAAAAAAAAAACACAATTTGTTGTTCTAGCGCACCAATATTTTTGACTGCTCCTTTCCCCCTCCACACTTCTTCCGCCACACCGCTGCTTAAAACGCGTTAAATTATACATTATTTATAGACAGAAATATAAATAACAAACTACACGTATGTAACGACGTTCGTACGCAAATGTACGCATTCCTAACAACATTAAATTTATGTAAAAAGTAAAATATGATCTGGATTGTAAATCGAACAAACTTTTTAGTCGTATATTATTGTTCAATATATCCCGAAAATAATTATTGAGGTTTAACCATTGTTACAAAGAATATTGAATCAATCTCATATTTAAGACTTCGATAATCAAATGTAAATTATAATAATTCCACTGCATCAAAAAATCATCGTGTACATTACTACGAGCAAAATTACACAAAAATGTTTGATTGATTATAATTGTCATGCTGTTCTATATTGTTCGATACAAATATTCTATTATTAAAAAAAAAATCACAAATCTATTTAATTTACTAACATTCAAATATACATAAATAAAATGTATTAATTTTACATAGAAATAGTCGATCGAATGGAAATAAAATATTTATTTAAATAGATATTTTACGATAAAATACAAAAGAATATTGAAAATATTTTAAATTCAAACATTCGTATGTCAATCAAAAACACGCATTATTAAAAAGTGCCGTATTTATTTTTAAATTTTTTATAGAAAAATTTTAATTTAATTTAGCAATTATATTCTCTTGTGATAGACGATCCATCAACTTATGATGGTAATTATAAATATTCTTCGTAATTGTAAACTAAAATCATAATTCTTTTCAAATCGAAGCATTAGAAAATATTAAAAAAAATATTTATTTTTCTACGGACAAAACATTTATTATGATATATCTTCGATTCATACAATGGTCTTGTCTTCTTATTTAACATTAAAAAAAATGTTTTTCATTTTTAAATAAACAGGCTTACTATTTCTATATATATTGAATAAATAAAAAAATCATGTGGAACAAAAAAATCAATTATTTTCTATCCACATTAAAAATACACAAAATAATGAAAATTGTTGATATTAAATAAAATTATCGATTAAAATTAATATTTTCTTTATAAATATACATTTAAAAATTATTAATAAACGAATTAATTTATCCCTATTAACCTATTAGTCTCATTTAAATATCAAGCAAGAAATAAGACGAAATAAAAAATTCAGAATAATCCAAGTTTTCAATATTAATAATAAACCTAGAAATTAGTTTACAAAATCAAAAATGATATAACTAAAATTATATAACCATAAACAAAACAGTATGATTAACTTTTATAATATAAAGATGTATTAGCCACTATAATATAATATTATAATATTATAGCAAAATGGAATATAAATTTCCAATATTATAAGAGTAATTAAATCGTTTAGACGAAGCTAGTCAAGGCATGATGCAGCTCTTCTGACAATATTCAAAAGTAGCATAATTATAAATTCAAGAGATGAAGATGAAAATAATATTATTCAATATTAAAATTAATCTAATAAATGGAAGTACTTCAAGTTTCAAGAAATGTATTCCATATAAAATAAGCAAAAGTAACGAGCTTGCATTGATAAAATATTAAATATTCCAATATCAGCTAACCATTTACCATCAATCAAAAATCACTTTCTAAAATAAATGTAAAAATTACCAATTTCAAATCAACAGTGTTTATCCATTATGTTACTTAATTACAAAATAAAAATATTGTATTATGGGAAAATTTTAAATCTTTAAAATTTATAGTACTAATAGAACAATATATATACTATATATATATACATAATATCTAAACTAAATAATATTAATTTTTATTTAATAATTTACTTAACTGAAAAATCGATGAAATTAAATAAAAACACAATATAATGGAGTAATTTTCTTTGCTTACAGTTATTATCTTCTAATTACTCCGCATTATTTATCATCATTCCTTCTCTGATTTTTAAACGAAAATATGAAAGATTTTTTCGATTTCTCCTAACTTAAGTGTATTTAATATAATGCAATTATTGATATATTCAAAACTGGTTACATGTAAAAAATGTTTGAAAATGTTATAAATAATAGAGAGGAATAATATCTTATAAAGATAATTAAAAAATAATATGTTAAATTTTCTACGACTTGAATGGCTATTGATAACAAAAAATATTATATTCCTGAGTTTTAAAAATAATAACATAAATAATTAATGGAAACAGATAATTCTATGAAACTTATATATATAATTAGAAAATATTTTAAGAGAATTTCTAAATTTTTAAATGTGAATATAAAACATGAAACAGTTTTTACTAATTTATGTATATAACTATTGTATGCATATAATTAAGTTAAATACATCTGATAGACTAATAAAACATTAATGATATACGAATTAATTTTTGTTTATTGAACTGCATTTATTGGTTTAATTAATGTGATAGGATTTATTAAATTGAAAGTATTTAATAAAATTTATCAAATCGAATTAATTGTTATTAATTGACATGATACAAGCAAATGATATCAGGTACACTGATACAAATTGAATCTATGAACTCTAATGATAACTTCAATAATATATCATAACTAGAAAAACATCAAAAATAATTACACTTGAATATATGTCAAAAAAAATTTCTCAAATTGTTATATATATATATATATATATATATCTCGTGTGTTAATAAATTAATATCGATAAAAAATTGATGTATATTAAATGGTTTTCATTAACGCATTTCGTTACTTTCCATCGATAGCTTCTCGCAAATTTCCATAATTTCATATTTTGTCCCATATTATAATCTAGACAAATTAATTATATTTCAAATAGCGTTGACAGAAGTCTCATTATTAAAGCTCATGAACAGCTGCCTCGAATAATAAACAATACCAAGATACCAAAGTAGCTGGGAAAGGGTAAACTACAAAAAAGACATAGGCAGAGAAAAAGACAGGCTGACACAGGGAGAGAGAGCGAGAGAGAGAGAGAGAGAGAGAGAGATATAAACGTGAGAATAAGAGAGCTAGGATAAAAACAGAGAAGAAAAATCGAAAGACGAAACGGATAAAGTAAGAAGGACGAAAAATGGTAAAACGGACAAAGAAAGAAAAAAGAGGATAGTGTATATAAAGAACGAAAACCGTAAAAAGGAACAAACAAGCATGATGTAGAAGAGAGAAAGAGAGGTATATAAGGCTTATACAACGACAGAATTTCAAACGGATCTACCTCGTCGACAAGCCATCGATGCGTATCGGCGGGAGGAAGGCGAATTTCGTTTCGCAAATAAGCCAATTATGTCAATAATCCCGGGAAATCGTTCATCTAATCGGATATCTCCTGAGTGAAAGAGGAAAAGAGACGGGAACAAAAAAGAGAGAAAAAAAAGAGGAGGGGGGGGGGGGGAGAGAAAGAGCGATAAAGCCTCAGACTTTGCGCCTCTTCGCATTCTCTCCCTCTCTCTCTCTCTCTCTCTCTCTCTCTCTCTCTCTCTCTCTCTCTCCCTATATATATATATATATATATATATATATGTACACATCCAAATAAATAAACATATATATAGATAATGTATACAAATACATGTATATAAATACATGTATATATATATATATATATATATATATCCTTTTCTCTCTTGTTGATCCTTCAATAGACTGTCGGCATTCTTTCTTGTATTAACTCGTGTGTGCACGCGTGCATGTATTTTCTTATTGCGAGATGGCATTATACATATACTTGCCAACAGAAGAAGTAAGTATAAAGAGAGAAAAACGAACGTATAAAAAAAAATTCCTTAGCTCATTGCAAATTACATACACACCGAATTGCATGTGCACGCACATTCTCATGTTTATTTATTAAAGCAATTTTATAATTTTTTTTAATTTAAGATTGTATTTGTATAAGTTCTAGTTTATCATTACAAATGATAAATATATATTTTACAAATTTCACCCAATTATCTTCATCATTTTATTTTTATTTTTCGATATGAAATAACTAATGATCCATAAAACAAATAATACTTTAAATAATTTTTTTTAATTTTATTTACATTTTTATCATATATATATATATATATATATATATATATATAAATATATGGTAATCTTGTTAGCTAATGAAAGTTGCAAATATTTTACAAATTTTCAAAATGACCCTTTTTATTATACCCAAAAATCTTAATAAATGAAATTATTAACTGGTATATATTCAAAAATTTGGTAGATACATAAATTTTAGTAGATAAAGTGAATTTCATATACAAGCATATCGATTATTAAATTTCATAATTCATTTCTACCAAAATATATTAGAAACAAAATATTAAATATTTACGCCATCTTTATGATGCTTAGTGAATTCATTCTATGTGATGATAAAGTCGGTAATGGTATTACCGACCCCTTTTAAATAACATATAACTAACTCATTGTCACCCTTGCCGGATAGTGCAAGAAAATAATTTTAATTCATTAATTAAATTATTAATCCGTTATTATTTTACATTCGATTTTTTATTCACAGAGCCGGTAATTCATTGTACATATTGACTAATTCCGTTAAACGTTTATAAAATTTCGTCAAATTTTTTCTACTATCTCTATGTGTTTAATAAAACTATTTTCCAATGAATAATTCCATTTCAACATTTATTATTTTGTTCATCATACAATACTTAAAATTATTGAATATTTTACCCACTGGCACCTTATTTATGTGACCTACAAAACTATTTTGATAACTAAAGTGAAGAAAAAATTAGATCATATAACTAACCGCTGTTAAAAAGATTATATATTCACGACCATTAGATAGGGTTATCTTATCAATACTTTAATTAATATGGTTATTTTTCATATTAAAAATTAAATGAACAAAAGTATTTGAACAAATAATAATTAAATGAAATTAAAAAAATATATCAAACTCATATAATTATAAATTATATATATATATATTTAATATTATCCCATTTTAATTATATATTTTGAAAATATGTAAGTCATCTAATCAAAGATTATATAAACATTATATAATCTTTAAAAGAAATATCCTATTCTTTCTATTATCCAAGTTAATTGCGTTTTCTTCCCTTTAATATGTTAAGATAATGGGTTACGATATTTCTACGTACTTAAAAATTTTCTATTGGTATTTACTCATTAATAATTTATCAAAAATATCTATGATAATATATACAATAATTGAATTAAAAATAACATATAAATTAGGTTTTTTAAAACTTATTAAAATTTTCAATTAAATCCGTTAAAAGATTTATATCTACCTACACCTACAAAATGAAAAAAATATTTATTCGAAATACTAGTAAACGCAACAGTAAGAAGGAGAAAAGGTTATTTATCAACTATGTTTCAGCGTAGTCTTTAATTGTCCTATTAAATGTTGTATTAAGAATCTAATAAAAAGTAAAATATTCAATTAAATAATTAATATTATAGATATCTAAAAATGAGTATATATAGAAACGAAAATAATTTATATTAAAAATGTTTGTCAATGAACGTTTGAAATTAAATTAATATAGATTATACTATTTATAAAAAGTATTTTTATACTTTTATTTCGAAAGTTATATGCCTTTAGTCCTGAAAATTTCACAAATTCTTTTTTAAATTAGTCATATAATAAATATTCGAAGAATTTGCAGGGCGTGGGCATGTCTTTTTAACTCTCCTGCAGGCGTAAGTGAAATGTCGAAAAAGCGAATGAGCCCGATGGATGGATGTATTGGACGTTCTATCTCTCTCTTCTTTCTCTTCTCTCTTTTCTCTCTTTTCTCTCTTTTCTCTCTTTTCTCTCTTTTCTCTCTCTCTCTCTCTCCTTCACTTCTTCCTCTTCTTCTACTTCTTCCTCCGCTTCCTCCTCTTTCATCTCCTTCACCTCCTTCACCTTCTTTACCTCCTTTACCTCCTTCACCTCCTTCACCTCCTTCACCTCCTTCACCTCCTTCACCTCCTTCACCTCCTTCCCTCCCCACAAGCTGCCTGACACGACACATTCACGCAAAGTCGGCCGCGAAGAAAGGTAAAATGTTTCGACGGAAAGAGGGCAAGACGAAGAAGAGGTAGACGAAAAAGAGCACGAGGCAAAGAGAGGAAGAAAAGAAAGAGGAGGGTACAGGTAATTATACAAGCAAACAAGGGGCGGTCCTACAATGATTATAGGGTCCTCACCATGTTGGCCCTCTAGCCCTCTGTTTATTCGTAATTACAGGGCCAACTGCTCTCGGTGATGCCTACATGCCATTCGGTCGGCTTTTCTCTCCCAATCTCCTCTCCCTCCTCCCTTTATTCTCGTTATGCCCTTCCTTATACCGGTGGGCCTCCTCCCAACCTCGTCACTCCCAACGTGTCCTTTTCGTGTACGTGTACGCACAACCAACACAAGTAAGCAAAGTGCACCGTTCGCCAGCAAAGACAAGCACAACGTGCCGAGGCATGCATACGTCACTCGGCTCGACCGTCGTCGATTATCACGGTTATTGAATCGTTTTTCAACCTCCGTCTCCTCCTCTTCCTCCTTCCTTCCTCTCCTTACACGCTAATCGGCCGCTCTTTTACATTATTCGAGTCCACATGTCATCGTAAACATAAGAGCGCGCGCGCACACAAAACTTGTTTGCACTGCGCGCACATCGCATAAAAATGGTCGATGCCTGCGGACATTTGTCAATACTACCTCTTCCCAGATATTAATTGGGTATATTTATGTACAGCAAGAATAGAAACGTGTGCACGAGTACATACTAAAACCCGTTCTCCGCCGGCTTGGAGAGGGAGAAGGATAAATTACCGGCAAGATGCTCATTGGCTTTGTCGTCAAGACTGTTGTTAGACCATTAGATGCTAGACCTCCTTTTGCCTTTCTCTCCTTCTTTCTCCCATACTAAGAGATATTTTTTTGCCTCGTGTATTAGTGATTGCAGGGAGCGCAGATGAGAATTATGGTTTTGAGAGGGATTTAAATAAGAAAAATTCACGAAGATAAAAGCCAGACAGACAAACAAACCATTTATTACGAGAGATGTTTATTACCAGAGCAATTCAAATTGTTAAATTAATTAAGAACCCGACACGTAACAACGGCACCCAAACTTATTCTATACTTTTTTCTCATTATAAATTTACGTACCCACGCAAATTAAATCCAATATCACGCTGAATGACTATGATAAAGTACTAATAATTCTCATTTTCCATTTAAGCCTCAAATTAGGCTTCCTACTCAAGCATCCAATTCTTCGTAATTTCATTAGTTCTCGTAATGCATTTTATCGCAAAATATTAATTAACAAATATCATCAAGGCTTGTTCTTCTTTTTATACGTCGAACCTATTATCACTTTTTAATGAACCTATAATATAAGAAAGCAAATATCGCTTTTGTGTTACTACGGCTTGTATCCCCTTCTTTAACCAATCTTATCTTTTTCCATTCTGTACCGATATTTTCTCTTATATTCTCCTTGCGCCTTCTCAGCAATCATTGATCCCCCCATAAGATTATTTCCCGACGTAATATTGCAATGATTTTCTTAAAGCAACATCCTATTACAATATTTAGCATCAAAATTATTTATTTATTAACTCCCTTGTCTAAACTTTAATTACAAGTCTAATTAGGTTGAATATCAAACATTTAATCATAATGGATTATAATTCCATTTATTGTAAATTAACAGCTGAAAATAAATTATATATTGCATTTAATGATAATAATATACACAAATTAATAAGTATTGCAATATATCCTCAAATTAATCTAAACATGTAAAGTATAATTAATGATTAATATTTAACCGTTATAATTAACGCTGAGCTGTTATTATATGCAATTACTATATTCAACTTAAAAATTTTCCACAATTTATTTTAATATAAAAAAATATTGAAAATAAAATTGCGTGTGCGCGCGCGTGTGTGTACATGCGCATCTTATTAAAATTAATAGAAGCCCGATAGAATTGAATTCAAGCACTGTAATTTATTAAATAAGAATATTAAGTAGGAAATAGTATTAAGCGTTAAATAACAAACTGGTTAAATTTAAAAAAAAAAAAAAAAAAGTCATATCTTGCGAATTTATATATTCTGTAATTAAAAATTATATTTACGCATACAATTACAAAGTTCCAAATATTAAAATATTTCTTTGAAGCTTTGTCTATGTTGATACATCACACCCAAATTCAAACAATATTAACTGTAATGTTCATCATTATGATGGAAAAGATTCGATAACTGAAGCCGAATTTGTCCTTGAATAAATTTTCCATCGTCAATTGGACTTTTCGAATATGATCTTTTCTTAGCAATTATATATGAATTAAAGTTTTATCATTGTTACTCGCATAATTTCCAAATATTAATTAATATTGATGAATGACTCACATAATTTCAAATATTGATTAATGAACTATTTATTAAATTATTAACTCGCTTTAACAAAATTAATTTCCAATTCTTATATAAAGGTATGTTTAATTATTATCAAATTAAAACAATAAAAATATGTGTTTTTAATAAAAATGCAAAAAAAACTGTGCAAAAAGAGCGATACTACCTAATATATTAAATATACGATATAATTAATTATGCTTTAGTTAAAAAAAAAAAAAAAAAAAAAAAAAAAAAAAAAAGAAAGAAAAGAAGGATAATGTAAAATATATTATTACATACATATTACAAAATATATTTTTTTAAATTTTTTTAATTTTACTAACATTTATTATACTTGGCGTACTGCAGAATCACAATAATTAAAAGTCAACGTGATCAATACATACTAAATTATAAATAATTGCAACAATTTCCATAAATACAGCGATTAAAGCTAAACGTTTCATTAAATAAACTTAAAAATATTTTTTAAATTAATATTTCTTTTGCTATTTCATTATCCAAATGAAATTATTCGATCACACTACGGCACTTTCATAATAAAATACAATCTTGGAATTACGATGTGATTACTCGACATGTGTTTCCATTCCATTTTTATTTTGTAACTCACGGTTAAACAATTTCAAACAAATTTATAGTATCTTAGATACAAAAAGATATAGAACTGGTATATATTATCAATAATAGTATATTTAATTATATAATTGTATACAATTTAATAGTATAACTTTATAATGAAATTTTTAAAAATTTGTGTGATCATTGTTCCACATATCCGTAGTAATTTTATAATTTCCAATGAAAATATCTTAAATTGAACAAACCAATCAGTATGCGCATGACAATATCTCTATATTTAAATGGGCGTTTTATAACTTAAAGTAAAATAAGAAAACTTAATGTTTAATTTAATTAAGTTTTTAATCCGCCTGCTAATCGAAGGACTCGTACCACTACTGCTTCGCGGCATATTCTAAGATCGCGAATAGATGATAAATCCTTAAAAGGATGCGTGGGTTAGAAAGTAATTACGAATAAAAAATAAGCGAACCCGGACAACTGATTGAACTGGTGCGGAGGTGCAATCAAGGTATACCGATGAAATTAGGTTACTGAAAAAATTATAAGATTTACTATCGATCCTTCTCTGGCGAATGTTCTGATGATAATATATATTAGTTCAGCAGATTTTCGCCAACAAAATGCTTAAGTGGAACCTTTAGTTATTAAATTAATAATAAACCTATCAAAAATATATGGAATATTCATAATCTCATTAATGCGGAAATATTCAGGAATCTTGAAAGAAGCAGACATTTATGATATTGACACATAGTTGTAATATTGGAAGGATAGATAGCTTAATGCAATCGTAATTTTTCTTGATTGTATAAACGAATGGATCACATAAGCATTTGAATGAATGTATGAGGGATGGTATATCTCAATGTTGATTAATAATGCAAGCGCTATGGTATAAATGTCAATCATAAATGTCCATCATATTGTAAAATATAAAAAGAAGAAAATCAGTGTGATCAACTTTAGAGATTATTCGACAGAAGCTCCTGTGTATCGATATCTTAACTTCAAAAAGTCAGTTTAAAAACATAATTCATCAGAAACTCGAATTTTAATTATCCGTCGATAGGAATCATATTTGTCATTCTTATTATGTTTAATAATGGTGAACAGATAAAAAGAAAAAAAATTTAATCTAATATTTTGATCGATTTAATATAAATTAATTAACATGTTTTAATATTCAATTGATATTTTTAATAAACTAAGAACTTTCATAATTTAATATTCAAATACTAAATGAATTAAAAAATAGCAATTCCGCGGCGATTTTTGCATTTAATTTACTAATTCAATACAATTCTACATAGACGTTAAATACGATAAACGAAATTTTTTTTATTCGCTTATATATAGCATTATATATGAATTTATTTGACAAAATGTCAATATAAAATACCTTAGTTAAACCCGATATATATATATATATATATATATATATATATATATATATGTATATGTATTAATGGCACAGTATATTATTGTATATGAAAATTAATGTTTATAGACGCAACAATATATCGTCAATATTATGATGTATCAAGCAAATCAATCAATCGTGAAAATAAATATTTTCATCCAAAACAACAAAACTAATTGGTTACATTAAAATAAGTTGAAAATCTAACTATAAAATATAAACTTTCAACATAAAAAATGGAAAATAATAGAGTAGTATATAGAACAAGCTTAAGGCAAAATAAATCTAATAAAAGCAAGTAACTTTCTCGTATTAACAGAGTTATAAACCTTCAAACTTATAAAAGTAATATGATTTTACGACTAAATATTAATATGTATGATACATAATTAATTCTACTTTATTTAATCCAAAAAAAAAAAAGAAAAAATTGTTTAAATAACTGCAATATCGTAGCAATATTGTTAGCAATTTTATCGATTTCTCAACATTAGTTGCTTAAATTTTTTACAATTTCATTACTTACTTTCAAAATTTTATATCAATAATCATAATTTTATGTCAATATTTAATCATATTGGCTTAAATATTAAATTGAATTATATAAATTCTATTAATTTATACAAACGATTAGATATTATATATATATATATATATATATATATATATACATACATATTATATTTTTATACTCAAAGATATTAATGAAAATCGATGTTTTAATCGTTTGTATAAATTAATAGAATTTATATAATTAAATTTAATATTTAAGCCAATATGATTAAATATATATATATATATATATATATATATATATATATATATATATATATATAGAGAGAGAGAGAGAGAGAGAGAGAGAGAGACATAAATAAGCGAGATTTTACAAAAATGTAAAATAAAAAAATCACAAACTGTTATTAAATAAAGAGATGATTACTAACAACGATTTTTTGTCGTGAAGAAACTTAATTGTTAATATTAATTGTAAATAGGTCTTATTTTAATTACAACTTCTAGAAATTATTATAATTATAAACTAGTTATCTAACATCACAGATGTACGGATAAATTTCAAAAATATAAATTTAACTTCTTTACTAATAAAAATTAACTTACTCGATAAAATATGTTTAAAAATATAATATTTAAATACATTAACAACATATATATTTGTAGTTGCAAATTTAAATAAACTTATATAGAAATTAAGAAAGGTAATATAATGTGATGAAATCACATGAAATTTTCAAGGATGAATCACAGTTTGTAAAATTAATTTGAATTTTATTAATTTGAAAATAAAAATTATTATCAATTGTAAATTATAATTTATTATAATAAAAATATATGATGATGATCAGTTGTAAATTATATTGTGACCATATGAAAATTGTCAAGAAATAATTCAAGGCAATTCAATTTCATAATTATCCTTTATTTTTAGATACTGACATTAAAAATTTTAATTTTCCATTACTATTTGAATAATTATAGTCCCATTGCTTATTTGATAATAAACACACACTTTTATTTTCTATTAAAATAAATCAATATAGTAAAATACATAGTATATAATTTTACTTACAAGCGAAGTAAAGAATAAATTTACTCAGCGATTCGATGCTTCCTTTTGCTTTACAGTACATATATACGTACAACATAAATATATATCGCAATTATATTTACAATTATTTATTATTATTTTCCTTCCTACAGTGGTCCTTAATAATCGAAGCCTCGGACTTCGTGACAAAGTATCTGACGTCCTTTTTCACTTCTATTACTCGTAGCAAACTTAATTAATACAAAATGATTATATATTATTAGTTTCCTGATGAAATTCAGTTATTTTCCTGTACGGAAAAATGTGTGCATTAATTATCAGTATAATAACATTTGTATTTTTCTTTTTAATCGCAATTATTAATTTAAAATTTCTAATTAGTGGCTAAAAGGTTTTCAGTCCTTAAAATTAAGAAAAAAATATATCATTTACAATTTTTTTTTTATTTTTTTTTTTTTTTTATTCATTTATTTATTTTTATAAATAATATATTATAGAAAAAAATTAACTTACATTTCATCTATTTTTTATATTTATCTATTTCGTGTCATAAAAGTAAAGGAAAATTGAAAATTACAACTAATTTTTAGACAATATTAGTTTTTAAATCATTCTTTAGTATACAATAAACCTAATATACATTTGCGATTTAATGTAACTGAATTAGCGAAATGAAATTTATAAATTAGACGTTGTTATGTAGAATAATCACCGATGCCAGAATATGCAAAACGTTTATTAAGTTTCTATCTTCAGAGCGGACAATTCAAAGTCTACATGAAAAATAGTCACATAGTCAATGCAAACCATCTTGTCAACGAATATAAAGCAAAGGTAATACAAATTTTTCGTATATATATATATATATATATATATATATATATATATTTATATATATAAATTTAAAGAATTATGTATATCCCATGTTTGAATTCAACATTGTATGCATATAGTAATACTCAATTCGCTGATTAAACATTTTGGCTTTGTGCTTATTTAATAATTATATGGATAATACAGAGAGTCATTTTTAATGCGGAATGTGCACATGCCATTCAACGATATTATCATTATCCCTTCACGCATACAACAACGCGTCGTATGATACAACAAGCAAGATGATTATTATACATTTATAAGTTACTTAAAAAATTCGAAGCCTTTCTCATATATAATCGAGAATGAAAAGTCTTATTCTTATTTTCCAGCGTCTCGAGTGTTTTAGGTATACTTTGGTGTATATCTTCATAAAATGAAAACAGATAGACATACAGAGAGTGAGAGAGAAAGAGTAAATTCTTTTCGCCGCAAGGAAGACTCATCTCTCTTCCAATGTCTTGGCATACCAGCCTATATAATGTCAAGCGAGAATTGCTTTTTTTTTTTTAATGATAGACCTATTATTTGTATAAAAATTTATTTTTCGAAACCAAAATGAGAAAAATATTCGTTTCTTTTTTCAATATTCTATTTGCTTTAATACAGCATGCATCCATGCTATTTAATGATAACGGCACTTTTAACCCAATTTCAATTAAAACCCCTTAACGACCTATCAGTCAATATTAATGAGATGTTCGTAAATTATAAATTATCTTTAATACAAACAAATACATTTTGATTATCAATTTATATTGAAATATTAACTTAAGCATTACGGTTTGCACTTTAGCTAATATTCATTTGTTAGAAAATTAAAAATGTAGCAAATTAATTAAGAACGAATTCTGAGCTATTTTATGATACTACTTAAAAAAAAGAAAAAAAAGTGAATTTTAAAAAAGATAGATATATTTTATTGACAAATTAATCTAAAATCAATATAGTTGACATCGACAATGATATACTGAAATTTTAAGGAAAATTTTACCGATACTTTTATTAGTATACGCAACTGCTGTATTATCAAAATGTCCTTGTTAATTGAAATTATAAAAGCTTTCCTAACAGAAAATATAATACTTCTTAAAGCGAAATTTACATTAAGAAAGCTATTTTCCCAAATACCCACCTGGCATATGAGCCACAAACCTTTTATTCATCCACGCGATATCTTATTCCAATACAATATTCAAATTTTAATATTTTAATAATTTAAATTTATTTTAATAATTATATTTTTTAAATAAACTTTCTCTAAATAGCTGATACAACTCATTAAATAAATTAATATATATGGCTTAAACGTTTACTTACTTAATAACATCACTAATATCTTCTTAATATATTCTCTACGATTATCTATCATATTGATTATTTAAAATGTTATTAATTAAAAAAAACAAACTGTAATAATTAAAAACATATTAAAGCCCTTATAATAATAAAATTAATAACTGATGTTTGATTATGCGATACTTTAATATGGTAAAATAGCGTTATATCTAAATAAAATGATGATTTACGGGAAATATTTATTTATCCTTTACAAGAAGAGTAAAGAAACTATAATAGAAGGAAAAATTATTCTTACAATATCAAATTATTAAATTCAATTATTTATAAATTAGATATAAGTCGTATACAAATAATGTAACATTTTTAACTAAAATAAATAATGAATAAAGATAAATAACAAAAAATTTATTTTAATTTTAAATAACATATTTAATTTTACATATATATATATATATATATATATATATATATATATAAATCACTAATCTGCGATTGTATTTTAAAAAAGTTAATATTTTAATTTCAGTTTTATTTTTACATTGTAATCTATTTGAGTTTTCAAACTGTATAAAATGATATTAATTGAAAATATGATTTTACTTAAATTAATATTTAATTTTTTTTTTTTTATTTAATTTTTTTTTTTTAATCTATCCTTTTTATTTGCTCTAAATAATTTTCAAACTATAGACTCGTTTATATAACCAATTGTTTAAAATTAAAAAAAATAAAAATATATACGATAACAAGGATTAAATAAATTCTGTAATTATCGAAACAATAAATTTCAAAAATAAAAGAAGCTCTAATATAAAATAAACAAAATACCCCGCATAAAAGAAAAAAAGTGCTCGCACGTCGTTATATCTCATTATAGCTTGAATTCATTCAAATTACAATTTAACATCGTAAGGAATTACGCAGACCTAATGCAATCGCATAATTTTCATGTATATGAAATTTGGCTGGATTTCGAGTATTGTCCATTATATAATACACATTAGCACATAATCTTTTATATTTCGATAAATTCGATATTATATAAAAGATCCACAAAAGATCAATCGATCAAACGATTGTTTATTGGAAAATAGAATTATTATATTCTAGCTAAGCAAGCGAGTTTAATTCATGTCACAGAATTACATGTTTTAGGCACACATCTTTAAAAAGTACGGCTTTTTCCATTTATCTTTTTATTTTTCTCGACTAGGAACGATGAATGGATCGTGATTGCCAGATAATCGCGAAGATATAACGAATAATAATTATAATAACAATCATTAGGAAACAGTAGCTTGACGATTAAATCATCGATTCATTATTACCAAATTAATAAAATAACGGAGCTTATACAGATACGGTATAACGTTAAATAAATGTTATAAAATTATATATATATACCATTTAAAAGAAAACAATATCGTTTAAATCGTGTAATGTTCAACACATTAAAAAGGTCAATGATCAAACGTTCCAAATAATATGTTAAAAATATTTTAAAGTAAGACATTCTTTTGTTCCTAATTACATGTTCACATATAAATCATATATAGTTTTGCACATAAAAGCATTTTTCCTCATTAGACTATGTACAATAAAATTTTATTTATCACTAAAAAAAGCATGACTTTTTATTATCAAGTAATATCCAATAAAGTAATTCACCCATTTACAATTATGAATTGTGTTTACCATGATATAATAATCTGAGAGCACTGCAAATAATATCTCATAAATTATATCTTTAATTACAATGCAATCAAATTTATCATCTTTCTAAGACGCTGAAACTTTATAAAAGATATTTTATACAATAATGAGATATTTTAATACTACTTAACTCGTATATAAGAGAAAATTAATTACCTACAGACAGCATATTAATAACTAAAGAATAAAATAAGTTTTGAATAATTTCCTTCGAAAATTGTAAATTTTTCAACTTATTTCAGCAAATTAATATTAATGCTTCTTATTTGTTTCTTCAAATTTATTAAACGGATGTCGCACATCATAAAATATTGCAATATTTCATTAAATGTAGAACCAGGTACGAATAAAATTCTTTAACGGAATTGCTTTTTAAAGGACTCAAAGATGTGATAATCTTCATTATTACTATCTGTGTTTATTTATACATAAACTTATGCCCAAAGTTTTTTGATTAAATCGACGTTTACGCGCAAATTATAAAGTTATGGAAAATACGAACTATTATCGTTGCTGTTGTTGATTTTAAAAATGCACCTTACGTTTTATAAAAATATCACAAAATCGATGATAAAAAAAAAATAAAAAAAAAGAGAGAGAGAGAGAGAGAGAGTGAGAGAGAGAGTGAGTGAGAGAGAGAGAGAAAAGAAAAAGAAAAAATACATATATATATATATATATATATATATATTAAAAAAATCTAATAGATATAAAAATGTTATAGTCGCTAATGTAAATAAAATTTTCTAGTTTTCTTCCGCTAAAAAACCTATAACCCCCTTTACTCATCACTTTATTTTCAAGTTTACCAAAAACTTGAGACCTTTATAACGAAACACTGGCAATGCTTGCGAGCAAATCCATCTCAAAAGTAGTCGCGTTGTAACTGAATTCATTACTCACAATACAGAATCACCGAGATTTACACAGCAATAAAGAAATGCGTAGAATAAACAAGACTCCCCTCATATCATTGCATCACTTATTTCAAATACTTATTACTAGACTTGATTTGAGATTTTTCACATTCCTTTAAATGCCGGAATTATATCCCAAGCTTTAATTAATGTCATGTATTTTATACATATTGCGCGTATTACGCAACATATTGTTTAAATGTGATTAAGATGAATACAAATTATTGAATTTAATATACGATATAATGCTCGGAGAAAAAAAGAAAAGTTAAATAAACATGGGCGTAAATGTGTGTGCGCGCATGTGCGTATGTATGTGCGAATGGATGGATGGATGTAGGTAGGTAGATAGGTAGGTAGGTAGGTAGGTAGGTAGGTAGGTAGGTAAGAATGGATGTACGTATGCATGCATGTACGAATGGATGGATGCATGCACCTTCTTAAATTAAGGACGGCTTACAAGCAGATCTAATTAATGTTTATTAATCCTTAAACGATTTTTTTTTTATGATCGAGTTAATGAGTACGAGTGCACTAGCGCGCGCGTCCGCATGAACGTATGTATGGATTATCCATAAACCGTGTGTATGTCGCAAAATGTTTTAAGTAATAATTGCAAAGCATTTCGATTGAAATAATTGTTTTACTCATTATTAATCATTATAGCTAAACTTCGAGTATTCGTTCATTTATTTGTTGGCTGCAGCGCTGAGCGTTTGAAGTCAAGCAAAATCTTCCACGTACTCACATTTTAGAAAAATATCTTCGCCTTCTGTTATTGTTAAATGATTAAAAAATTAAATTATAGTCTAATCTCAACTACGTATGTCTCTTTGTGTGCTTAATTTATTTTTCATTTCCCTTCGTGTCGGTGCGTCATCGTTGCTTATCAAAAATAAGATGAGCTTACAAATACTTAAATAATTTTCTCATTTTATTTAATATACGTTAAAACTCTACTTATCACTGAATAAGTATTTAAAATTAATTTATTCAATAATTGAAACTTTTTGTTAATAAAGTTGCTTCGTTTATTCAAATTCCTATATAATAAACAATAACTTTGGGTGTAAAACTTTTCAAATCTATTATTAAAATGAAATAATAATTCGTATATATGGATAAATTGTAAACAGAAAGATTTTTAATATTTAAAAAATTACGTTATACACTATTTAAACAAAAAGATCGTTTTTCCTTTCTTTTCAAACATATATAAAAATATTAATTCTCATTTTAAAAATCATTGTTTACGTATAAATTCCTTTAAATATATATTGCTAATGAAATGTTCGTTCTATGCGTTTGTGTAGTATCAAAAACACAGCACATAAGTAATAGAGTAAATTCTTTGGCTGATAGCGTAATTTGTAATGAATTCATTCGAAATATCATCTTTTTTTTTTTTTTTTTTTTTTTTTTTTTTTTTTTTTTAAGATCTATATCCAATATAATATAGCTAATGATAGTAAATAAAATGTGGATGAAATCATTTTAAAAATGACTCGCATAAAGTAAAATTAACACTTACATAATTTTAAAACCTTAGGGTTTCTACATCGATCCTACATCTTTGTATTCTTTATCATCACATTTTTAAAAAAGACGTGTAAAGATTTAAAAAACTACCGAGATTCCCTTCCATAATATAAGTGATGAAATTGTGCATAATATAGAGGAAACTTGGCACCAAAACAAGTACTACAACGTACATGTTTCCTCTACTGTAATGCAAAAATAAATCAGTAATTTCATTTAAATCCGTGTGATTAGAAAGTTTAATCGAGAACTTTGTTATATAATTGATAATTCCTTTAATAAATTGATAAAAAAAAAAAAATTTATATGTGTATATATATAATTGTGTATATATATATTATATATATATATATATATATATATATATATATATATATATATATATATATATATATATATGTAAATGTTTTTTTTTTGTAAGCACAGTGAAGTAATAAGAGTATACCGTATATTGTTTAAATAATTCTGACAGTCGGTTTTATTCAATTACCGCTAAGCTTACTCATACTGTTAACTAATCAATTAACAAATCAATATTCGTATTCCTCTTAAAAATGCTGCTCTTTTACATGCAAATTAGACAAAAGCTATTAATTGTTGTTCAAAACTATCAGAGAATTATATGATATTCAACATGCCAAGCAATTATTATTTAGTCAATAATATAACTCGGTGAAATTATCAGCAATTATATAACTGTTAGTTTTCAACTTAACTTTTACACCTTTGGAATTCGATTCGGTATGTCGGAACATCGTCGTTAAATACATAATTGATGCTCTCTCGTTGCTCTTACGCGCCCGACGATATCTGAATAAGCATTTGTTGGAAACTCAGCACTCCGACGACAGTTGACATCTGACTAATACTGTTGAAGAGCGCATCCGCCTGCATATTCTCTGGCAGTCTCGTGAGAAACTGCGCACCTCTCACAAAGTCCATTCCCAGCAACTCGTCCTGATAAAGATGAAGGACGCCCAGGGCCGTCCTGAAAAGGAACTCGTCACCGTCACGCAAAAAGACGTCCCAGACACGACTGGCCACGTCCAGGGGCATCGCCTTGGCGTAGATTGTGTAAAGCCAGTCGAGCAGATACAGATCCGGACTCAACCCGGCCGCCAAAAAGTGAGCGTAAACTTTGGGCAATCTATTCGCCAGGGCGCTCGAGTAGGCTTTGTAGTAGGCGTTCATTGGCCGCGAGATGACAAGGTCGGGTCAGCAAGTTGGCGAAGCAGCTGAAAGCGTCCGGGGCGTCCATGTTTAGGGAGAGTACGGCCCCGATGAAGCTCATCCCTTGAACGTAGCCGATGTCGGGACGGTAGACCGCGTAGGCTGCCAGAACGCCCTGGAGATTGTCCGAGAGAGGCCCACCGTCTTGAAAAACGCAGAGGGTCGGGAATGTTCGGGAGACGTCGAGTCTTATCGCGGCTAAGGACTCGTTCAACGGGTTCGACATCGCCCGGTCGAGGCAGAGCTTGTAGAGGTGCGCGGTTACGTTGAGGCTGTTACCGACGGCCAGCCGCCAGACTCGGCCTCGAATGCTCGGCGGCAAACCTCGCCACCATAACTCCCTAACGCGACGACTATCCTTTATGGCCTCGAAGCGCGGTAACACCTGCCCGTTCCACGTCTGCGAATCTTCAGCCAGCCGCTCTTCTTCCCGCAGCTGCAACTCCCGCTGTAGGCGACGCTCGCGCTCCTCGCGCAGCTCCCGCTTCCGAGCCGCTTCCAAGATCGCGTTGTACTGACGTCGGTGGCTCTCCTCTTCCAGGGCACTTTTAGCCGGTAGATTTGCTGGTCGACACTGCTGAATCAATGCCAAACTGCCGCCAATTTTGTCGGAGTTGCGTGACGGACTGCTCGAGGACGCAACCTTTAACAACTGTTGTTGCTGATTCTGTTGCTGATTCTGTTGCTGCTGCTGCTGCTGTTGTTGTTGTTGTTGCTGCTGTTGTTGTTGTTGTTGTTGGTGTTGTTGTTGGTGTTGTTGTTGGTGTTGTTGTTGTTGTTGCTGCTGCTGCTGCTGCTGATGATGATGATTCTGCTGCTGTTGTTGACAATGATACTGTTGCTGCTGTTGTTGGGTTTGATCCTTTTGCTTCCATGAGAAGACGTTCTTCATGAAACTGGAATTTAGTGGCCATAGCTTGTTGTATTTGCCTGGCGAGACTTGGGCATCTTCGTTGCTTACATAACTGTTAGAAGCCGAGCACTCGCTGAGAGAGGAAACGGTGCTGCTACACGAACGAGGCAAACTACCTCTGGGACTATTATTCCCACTGTTCTCAAGCTCTTCT
The DNA here is from genome assembly GCF_000503995.2 of Ceratosolen solmsi marchali. Taxonomy (NCBI): domain Eukaryota; kingdom Metazoa; phylum Arthropoda; class Insecta; order Hymenoptera; family Agaonidae; genus Ceratosolen; species Ceratosolen solmsi. Next base: position 596,913 of record NW_011948419.1, on the reverse strand, counting down.
TTACCTGAGCAAGAATCTATATCTATTCGTACTCCTAAAGAGAGTGGCGAATCGTTAGATCGTAAAAAATCTCTATTACTTGTAGTCTGTGTTTCATCCAAGGAATATATTTGCTTCGTCGTGGGACTGTATGCTAAAGACATACTCTCTAAAGCTTCGTTTAAGCTTGCTCCAGCGACGCCCACAGACACAACGTTTCCAGCATCGTACCACCTATTCTCACGAATATGTACACATAATGCTTTGGTCTTTGCTTTAGTCGGTAGAGGTGCTATGTCACATGCCAAAGCTTCGTCATTTTCTATACTGTTGCAACATATTGAATCACCGTTTAGAGAAACCAGTTGTTGCTTACCTACCTTCGTTGTACCATTGATGTAATTGTTAGATTTTAATGAACGCGAAAAACGAGAATTACTTTCATCTCCATTTTTTACAGTCACAGTGGTAGAACCACCTCCACCATTCTGTGACTGTGACGGAGGAGTTTTCATGATAGCTAACCAAATTGCTCATCTGTCGCTAATCATTTCGTACCTCCTCAAAACTTTATTACTCCAAGCTTGGTAATGCTTATTCTTCATACTTAAAACTTCTATAAGAATAAAAAGGAAAATAAAATGTAAATTACTATTAATATCTATATGATTGACAGCTGTCATTTGAAAAGTTATTATTTACAACTTGAATATCTTATTCTCTTAATAATGTATTCTCTCACATTGAAATATGTTGATGGAGATGTAAACTGAATATTTTGGGTCGATTGGAAGATGCAATCCCTTGACACGAACGTTCGTCCGCTACATTGATGTATATTATCGCTTACGCATGTCGAGAATGATACGCAACAAGAGAACTCCTCCATACAACTTCAGTAGCTAGCGATAATTTTTTGCACATAATGCCTCACAAATGAAAACATTTGCTTTTTTCTCTCTTGTTTTAATATATAACAGATATACGCTAATTAATTCAATTGAATTTACTTAAAATATCTTAAATTGAGGAACTTTCGCCTATATTTAATCCATGGGCGAAGCCATTTTTTATTAAATTCTTGGGGAAATGTTGTAGTTGGTCGTACAAAAATTCCCTAGATTCTTAGTACAAAATATAAAATAATATTATTATCCTCTTTGGGCATTAATAACTATGCTCGACATGTTTTATGCCTTTGATAGATTAAATTTTAATAGCTACTCCCATTCTCTTAAATCCACAATATAACAACAGTAACGTTTGTCATATCGTTCGGGTTATTTAAGGTTATGAGCACAGTACGTGAAAAATAATTCTCTACGACGAATTCTTGGTAAATTCTTAAAATCCCTATACGCATTCTAGGAATAATTTCAAAATTATTCGAATTTTCGCAACAATTTTCATTGCTCGTTGGCTTGTAAAATTCAACAATTTTCGATAAAATAAATTAATGATGACGACGACGACAACGATAATAATCTAATAATCTAATAATACTAATAATACTAATAATACTAATACTATTATTATTGTTATTATTATTATTATTATTATTATTGTTATTATTATTATTATTATTATTATTATTATTATTATTATTATTATTATTATTATTATTATTATGAGGACGACGATGATAATTAAAAAATTAAAATATTGTAATAAAAAGAAATTGCATTTCACTGGATTTTAATAAATATCATAAAGTGGCTAAGTTTTAAAATAAAAAAGATAGGTTGATGAAGGGACGTTTTAGGATATTTATTTCCATAATACAATGACAAATAAAAAAAATTATTCGCGTGCTTTTAATATAAAAATTCATTCTTTTTAATTATGACTCACCCTAAAGTTAAGTGCATTTACTTCGTGTACTCCTGTAATCGTGTAATCCAACTTGCCATCACTTTATTGTACAAATGATGATGATGATGATGATGATGATGATGATGATGATGATGACGATGATATATATATATATATATATATATACATATGTGCGCGAGTGTGCGTGCGTGTGTGTTTGTGCGTGTGTTTTGTTTTCAAGCGAATTTAATAAATTCGACACGCAAATGAAAAAGTCCCCTTAGTTAGTTAAAAAAATGTTTGAATACAGGCGAAAACGAATGACACTGATGTATTTTATTTCCATACGCCTTTACGTAATAATCATTGTTTTTAGTAAGAATCACAACATCGAGTCATACTTGTCACACGCGTGTGTCCTCTATCGTCAAGAAGTCAATGCGCAATGTTACCAAAATTTTAATACTTTTGATCGTCTCGCAGCTAAATTTCTGTCGACATTCGTTTAGAACACACCCACAGTAAAATAGCGCGAGTGGTAAGGCGCTTTGAACAGCTGATCGAGAAATGGAAGGTCATAGAACATTGTTATAAACGCTTGATTAACGAAATTTGGTATTTTGTATAGTATTAGACGAAAATTTTACCTAATTAAAGTTAGAGTTGCGCGGACTTCTTCGACGTTTCCGATGATTCAACAATAGATCTGCCGTGTTAAAAGTTTGACCTTATTGTAACAGATGGTTTTCATGAGAAATGTCACAAATTGATATTAACGAGTTGTTCGACGAGAGCAGGTGAGTCGTGACGTCAATGAATATATTTCAATTCAGCCAAATTTAAGAGATTTCCGAATGTCACATCTACGCCCTTTTACATTACAACCGAAGTTTAATTGTTTATGCGACACAATATGCGCCATGTTGTCAATCTTTTTTTTTTTTTTTTGTCCCTCTCGTCTTATTTCTTTTTTCGTCCCTTAAATATGTGACAATGAAGCGAATAACATTTGATAATGTTAAGTGATAAGTAGATCAAAGCCTGCAGACGGCTGTGAATGATAAATTTTTCAATGTTACAGATTTCCTAGCGGATGGAGACTTTTCTCTGTGCTCCTTTATCTACCGATTGGATTGATACTTGTTCTATTTAGATTAATCGTCTGCTTACTTTTGTGGCTAATTGCTGCAATTTTACCCGATAGTCAAGCCTTGCGTTTGTTTCTGAACCGTGGACATGCTTTTGCATTTGGCGTAATTGTGAAAGTTAGTCCCGATGGAGAACAAAAGGATGAACAAATACATGTTGTTATTGCCAATAGTATCTCTATATTGGATTATTTTGTTCTTTCGACTGCAGCAAAAACAATGACACCGAGTCTTTTAAATTTACCAGATTCGCTAAGTAATGCTCTTGGAATTCAGAAAATGAACATGAATAATAAGGACGTTTTGGTTGCGGAAATAAAACGGTTCATCTCCAATTCTAAAACTAGCATCGCTCTACAACCAGAGTTAGATACAACAAATAGTCGCAAGGCATTGTTAAAGTTTAATACGTGGCCATTTTGCATCGAACCAGCCGTTCAACCTGTCGTTCTTCAAGCCTGGAGACCAGAATTCGTTGACATACAGCTCACATCTATCGCTTCGATTTGGTGGATGGATATAATATGCTTCATGTTTGTTCCTTATACTATTTTCACTGTAAAGTTTCTTAAAGTCAAAAGGAATACGGATGCCCATGTTCTTGTAAGGGAAGTCGAGAAAGATATTGCTCAGAATTTAAAAATTGAAACAAGTTTGCATACGATTTCTGACAAAGCTGAGTACATAAAGCGACATATAATGGAAGAAGTTCGCAATCAAAATCAACAGAATTCTATTATCTCAGATTCGCAGATTGTCCCGAGCATGGAAATACTAAGAATGGTCCGCCAAGTTAGTGAAGTGCTGCCATTGGTTCCGCACAATGTAATACTTAAAGACCTTTGTAAGTATTGTAAATAATTTTTACCAATAATTACTTTTCATTTTCATTATTTGCAATTATGGATTGTTTAAAAATTATTATTGAAATATTTTAATGTTTAATATAAAATTTTGATTTTAAAAAGTAAATTATTTTTCATATTAGTATAATGGTACATTAGTAAATCGTGTAAAGAAATGTTTTATCATAAAAGCCCATTGGACAAGCAAATAATAAAATTAATGGATAACAATATTGTTATTTGTTTGTAGTAAAAACTAGGAACGTTGATGTGACAATCACTAATATTCTTGATGGCATTGTTACTTATACACCCGAAACAGTATCAACCACAATAGCTCCAAGCAGTTCAACGAACAAACGCTATGCGTCTACGATGAAACTAAATAGCAACAACAGTACCGTGGGATTAACGTTTAAGGAAAAGAAAGCAAAAATGATTTCTGAAGCAAGGGAAAGGTACATAGAAAAACATTTTTTAAAAGACTGTTGACACTATTATTACTACACCATATTCAAGAAGAAGTGTATAATAAACATTTATTGCTGTAATGTATTTACTAATACACCTTATGAATATAATATTCTTATTTGTACTACAACTTTTTGAATTGTAAAAGAACCTTTTACTTAAACTCGAATCTGTTATTCTTTTATGTCGGAAGACTGTACATGGAAGACTAAGAATCGAACGATATGGTATTCATGTATAAATTTAATCATTTATTATAAAATAAATTGCGATTCGAAATTCTTTATCTAGAGGAATGTGAAATATACTTTTTGATAGAATAATTTTAAATATTTTAAAAAATATTTTATTATTTCTAAAACTCGTTACCTTTTATAAAAATATTTTTCATCCATTATATTCTATAAATGATGATATCATTAATTATAATAAATGAAGTTTATTATTTATTGTCTATGAATAATATAAAAATAAAGTATAATTTACAGAATTATAAATTTCAGAAATGATTTTTTTATTTGTATAAATATATATATATATATCTGCCTGCCTCTGCGCGTGACTTTCTCTCTCTCTCTCCCTCTCTCTCTCTCTCTCTCTCCTCTCTGTTGTTGCGTGAATGCGTACGCGGACGTGTGTAAATAAAAAATCATTTCTTAAATTATTCCCTAAAATTTGTAAACTGAAATATATTTCTGTAAAATTTCACATTCCTTAAAATATATATCAACCATCAAAATAATTGTATTCACTGATTAAATAAAAGATTAGCGCTTACTGCTCAGTTTTACAGTAATAATTAATGTAATAACAAACTCATAATACAATTATTTTTTGCATGTGTAATATTATATACTATAATAGTACTAACATTAGATTTAAAAATTTGAAATATTAGTTTTAACAACTAAACAAATAGGATAACTTCATTAGACGATTATTGTCTTGTAGATCGTGAAATCATTTCAACATGGACAATCATTATATTAACATACATTTTACAGAAGAAAATCTAAAAAAACAAATATTAGATTATTTATAATTTTTTAAATGACTTTCAAAAAAGTTATTAAAAAATTGAGCATGCCTATTATAATATATATGGATATACATATATGTGTGTGTGTGCGTGTGCGTGCGTGCGTGCGTGCGTGCGTGCGTGTGTGTGTGTGTGCGTGTGTGTGTATTACGTTAAAATGTTTTTATTAGTAATATGCTTATGGCATAGAATTTACACTCTTATTTTTTAATTTAAAATAAAAATTGAGATATACTGTTGATCCTTGTACAGTAATAATATGGAAATGTTAAAAATTAATTCTTTTATATAAAAAAATACTTTGTGTAAATTTTAATAACTTAAGAATAGAAAATGTTGAAGGAAATAATATATTATTAAAAACTATAATCTTTAGCAATATTATAAAATAATTTAGAAACTGTTGCAATGTGCAACGGACGTTAATTACATATTTGAATGTATAGTAAAATATTCATAATTTTGCGAAATATAAATAAAATTAAAAAAAAAAGAAGAAGAAAAAAAAGAAAAGAAAAACAAAAGGAACAAGCAAAAATACTTAGTAATAAAATTTTATAAATCATGCACTCCCCGCAATGGCGGAATCGCTATTACTTCGTTTAATGTTGAATATTTCCGATACAAACATATTTGATGTCAACATATTCATCGATTCCATGACTAGAACCTTCTCTTCCAATTCCAGATTCCTTAACTCCACCAAAAGCGGCTTCCGTACAAGAAATCAATCCTTCATTAATACCAATCATCCCTACTTCTAAATCCCTTGCCACCCTAAAGATTTGTGAAATGTCGTTTGAATAAAAATAACCAGCCAATCCAACTGGCGTGTCATTTGCTTTCTGTAAGACTTCCTCTTCGTCGTGAAATTTATGTATCACAGCAACGGGTCCAAAAATTTCTCTCGCATATATTTCCATCTCTTTGGTAACGTCGGTTATCACAGTAGGTGCATAAAATAGTGGTCCAATATCGGGTAAATGCTTACCACCACAATGAATAGTGGCCCCTTTCTCTCTTGCATCATCAACAAGACTGTTAATTATTTTCAACTGACTCTCTTTGATCAAAGGCCCATGCGTATTCTCCTCCTTACTTCCGTCTCCCAGTCGTATATCACTTGCTATTTTAGTAATGAACTTGGATACGAATTCGTCGTAGAGTTTGGAATGCACGAAGAATCTGTTGGCCGAAACACAAGTTTGCCCCGTATTTCTAAATTTACTTGACATTGCTCCATTAACGGCCAAATCAACATTCGCCGATTCGAAGACAATGTAAGGTGCATTGCCACCTAATTCAAGGTTCAAGCGCTTCATGCTTGGAGCGCACTGCTTATATAAAATTTTTCCCACCGCGGTCGAGCCTGTAAAAGATAGGACACGAACTTTTGGATTGGTACACAATTCTTGGCCAACGCCGATTGAATTCTCCAAACTTGTCGTCACGACGTTAATGGCTCCGGCTGGAAAACCTGCCTCCTCCGCCAGCTGAGCAATCGCTAAAGCGGTCAGTGGCGTGTCCTCGGAGGGCTTAACAACGCACGTGCAACCAGCTACTAAGGCGGCCCCGGCTTTCCTCGTTATCATAGCATGTGGAAAGTTCCACGGAGTTATAAAGCCAGCAACGCCAACGGGTTGTCTCAATAAAAATAATTCTCTATTTTTAAATGGCGCCTGGAGAATTTCGCCGTTAATTCGCCTGGCTTCTTCCGCAAACCACTCGATAAACGAATTGCCGTATTTCACTTCGGCTCGAGATTCATTTAGCGATTTGCCATTTTCTTGGGTCAAAATTTTGGCTAAATCCTCGGCGTGCTTCACCATTAAATTGTACCACGATCTAAGCAACTCGCTCCGTTCTTTAGCTAATGTTTTGCGAAAGGTTTTGAATGATTTGGCGGCGGCATCGATCGCTAGGCGAGTGTCTGTCGCATCCATGTCCGGGACGCGTTCGATAGGCGAACTATCAACTGGATTTAAGACTGGAAATGTTTTGCCACTTTGAGCGCTCACCCATTGACCATCGATTAATCCTAAATTTTGTCTATTGGCCATTAATCGGCAGGATGAGTAAAATGAAGATTTTGGAAAAGCTCCGTGAATCGGTATGAGTCGGGCGAGCATTTTGTTATTGGAATGCAATCGCTTCGCTATAATGCACTGAACAGAAATAATATTTTTACTTTTATTAATAATAACAATCAATTCGTTATTTATAAAATATCGTTTCGCCGTATATTTTTTTGTTCAATATTATCAAATCGCAATTTACAAACTAATAATAAGCGCGATGCTTTAATGTAAATAAATACAATACATAAAAATAAAGTAAAGAAGATTATATACATAATTATATTATTAGATGAAACAATGCTGTAGTGTTGTGCCTTTGTTTATTTGTTTTTGTGTTTGTTTGCGCGTGTGCGCACAAGTTCACTATTAATAACATTAAATGGCCAGAAGACTGGCATAAGATTTTTAATTAAATAATAATAAATAAAAATATTATAATAATCCTTTGCTTAGCAATTAAATTATTTTTATGAAAATATCTAATAATCTGAAATTATTAATTTATTTATTTCAATAGTTTATAAACATTAATATTTCATGTATTTCAAAAATATCAATTCAATTAATGGATATTATACAAAATCCATAAAATAATTATATAACTTAAAAACAGGTAATTAAAATTATTCAAAAAGTTATGAAATTATAATGACACTGTTTATCTATTTCAAGTTGATATTTTTATAATATAATTAAAATTAATAACCATGTATATATATATATATATATATATATATATACACACATATATATATATATATATATATATATATAGAGGTTTAATAAGTAGCAAATAGCTTAATACAAATTACATATTATTTATTTATATTCAGACATTTACCGAGATATTCTACTATAGCCATTTATATTGGATTTATTAATCAATTATTAATAAATTATTAAGTTTAAATTATTGATTATTGTCCTGTCATAACTTTGTTTTACTACAATAATTTCAATTTTTCACGTATTTTTGTATAAAATTCATATACTTATTTGATAAAATAAATGTTTTATATTGTTATTGCACACCACACTGATACAATCAAATTATGTGGAAATAAAAAATACAAATAACTGTTCTGTAAAGACCGAATGGGCATTACACGCAGCCAATGTCAATTATCAATGTCATATCAATGTCATATCAATGTGATAATATTACCTTGAATAAAATATTTTCTCCTTTCAACGTTGAATCGTAGGTAAAATTCTGATCCTCCCAATTCAATTGTCTTTCCTCGATTAAACACGGTTATACCATTATCTAATCTATATGACGACTTTTATCAATTAACGTAGACTTAAATTTTTTTTTGCTCAATAAATTGTAGGCAACTTTGTCCTTTTTTTTTTTTTTTTTTTTTTTTTTTTTTTTTTTATCAATTATTTACACGAACGACAATAAGATTGATATTGACGTGACATGTATAACTATACACAGCGGACACATAACCTAATACTTCATTAAACATTTCCACGATACTATTAGCTGCGCCGATGTCGACAATATAAACTGTAATTAAATATCATTAAATATTAATTTAAAAACAATATGAGTGGGAACGCAAAGAGAACAATTTACGTAGGTTTGTATGTATTTTTTGAAAATGTCTCACAGCGTATATAAGTAATTGATATAAATAATGATATAAATGAGGGGATGAATAAACCATGCCAACACATAATATATATTTTTAGTGTATCAACAAAATTAAAATTAAAATTATATTTATATAATTTTTGTCATTTAAAATGAGACTTTGTAACGTAAGAAGAAAGAGTATGAAACTTATACCAAAGTTATTGTAGCAATATTTATTTACTTTTAAAATAAATATTACATATTGTAAATTACAATTTAATTGAGATAAGGCATTGTGGAATAAATAATTATGAAAATTCGTAGGTGGATTAGCTGAAGAAGTAGACGAAAAAATATTAAATGCAGCTTTTATCCCATTTGGTGAAATCGTTGATGTTCAAATACCATTGGATTATGAATCGGAAAAACACAGAGGATTTGCTTTTATAGAATTTGAAACTGCCGAAGATGCTGCTTCCGCTATAGATAATATGGTAAATTTGCATGTCATATGTTATTGTACACGCGTGTTAATCTCATCGACGATAAAGTTTCATGTATTTATTTATTTGTTTGCTGTGTAGAATGATTCTGAATTATTCGGTCGGACAATTAGAGTGAATATAGCTAAGCCACAGAAAATTAAAGAGGGTTCTTCCAAACCCGTTTGGGCGGATGATTCTTGGTTACAGGAGCACGCTGGCGAAACCTTAAACACAAACGATGAAACAAGCAAACAAGACGACGATATTTCAATTAAAAAAACAAAGCAAAATCCTCAAGTATATTTTGATATAGGCGTGGGTAAACAAGAACTAGGAAGAATAATTATGATGTTGAGATCGGACATTGTTCCAAAAACTGCAGAAAACTTTCGTAGTTTATGCACTCATGAAAAAGGTTATGGCTACCAAGGTAGTACATTTCACAGAATCATTCCAGAATTTGTATCCTTTACTTCATTATCAGTATATACTTCATTATCCTTTACTCGTCATTCTTATAAGTTTCATTGAACTTATACTACTTACAAAAATTCTACCAATTAATTATTGAAAATTCTTATTCTAAACAAATTGTGCTGTTAAACATCTGCCCTTTACACACACATATATATATATATATATACATATTTGTTTATATATTTTTGAAAATTGCATTTCGGACAAAATTTAATTTGAAATTCTTGCATCAAATTTTTAATAAAACATATAATAAAACATTTTCAAGAGGGATAAATGAAAAATACTAAAGTTAACCAGTAGTCAAGCTAGCACTAAATTTTATTAGTATTAATTTCCTTATTAAGTAAATAGATGTGTCAAGGAGGAGACTTTACAAACCACAATGGAACCGGCGGTAAATCAATATACGGAAACAAGTTTGAAGATGAAAATTTTGAACTCAAACACACGGGTCCAGGGACATTGTCAATGGCAAATTCTGGTACAAATACAAATGGTTCCCAATTTTTCCTTTGTACGGCACGGACAGATTGGCTCGATGGAAAACATGTTGTATTTGGACACGTTCTAAGCGGTTTGGATGTCTTAAAAAAAATGGAAAAATATGGAACAAAGGGAGGAACTCCTACGCAAAAAGTTGTTATCACATCTTGCGGAGAACTTACCTAATAATTTATTATGGCTTATTATTTAATATAAAATAATATATTTATATGAGATATTATTATAATTTTTTATAAAACTTTTTTAAATTATTAAATCTTTTTATCGTTAAAATTAAATCACTTCATTTTTAAAGTCTTGATTTTATTCCTCCACCAGCTACGATAGTTTCTCCCGTAATGTAGGAGGCATCGCTACTTGCTAAGAATGCTGCGACTGATCCAATTTCCTCGGGAATTCCAAATCTTTGCATTGGAATTGTAGCGATTATCATTTCACTCGCTGCTTCTGAATTGTGCAACTAAAAATTTCATTTCATTCAAATATAGAAATATAAAGTGTAATAATAGTAAGAAAAGATTATTGAAAAATATGTACGAAATTGGAAAATTTTGTCTTTATGACACCAGGTGCGATACAATTTACTCTAATTCCATCTCTCGCTAATTCCTGAGCAGTTATTTTACAAAGAGAAAGTAAAGTTGTTTTTGAAATCGAGTATACTCCAAGCATCTGCATAAAAGAGAGATTATGGATTATTACTATACAAATTGATTTACCCGTTGAGAGTTTATTAATTACATCAAACGGCTGATAGCCAGCAATCGAGGACATAATAATAATGGATGGTGATTTGCTTTTTTTAAGTAGCGGTAAGGACTCCTTCATCATTAAGAATGTGCTTTTCACATTTATTTCAAATATTTTATCCCAAACAGCTTCGCTGCACTCTAACACTGGACCTATCGATGGATTTACAGCTGCGTTTAATACTAAAATATCCAGGCCACCATATTTTGATATAGCCTATGAAAAAGTAAATTATTTTTATAAGAATTTAATTTAAGAGTATTACTGTTACGACAAATTATATGATTATCGGTACAACAAATATTATATGTTTATATAAAGGTATTAATACTTCGTTTAGAAGTTTTTTCCTGTCTTCGTCTACTCCAACGTGACAAGTAATTCCAGAAACCTCATACCCCTTCGTTTTAAGTTTATCTACTGCGCTGTTGACGTTAGCTTCTTTCCTGCTACATATTATCACTTTCGCCCCTTCCTGAGCTAAGCGCTGAGCAACGGCAAAACCAATCCTAAATATAAAACGTGTGAAATTATTAATTCTAATACTTTAAAGACAATTTCAGTACTATGTGCCGGTAGTTTAAAAGCCTGAGCAAACTAGTCGACTTGACTCTAGCAACGTTCACATTAAGCACAATGATGTAACGTTAATTTGAAAATAATAACCCTCAGCTAATAATAAATACAATACCAATGAATACCTGTATTACCCATTCGTAGATTATAATCGATGGATAATAATTTGATTGATTTACCCTTGAGAAGAGGCTGTTACAATGGCAACTTTCTCCTCCAATCGACAACATTGATTTAAGGATTTTGTAGAACTTTTTAAGCCTCGTACAACTTTATCCATTGCAGCATAGAGGACACTAAAATTTATTCTTACGCCAACTTGCAATAACCGAGTGATACAAAAGTCTCATATCACCATTCAATATATTCTTGATTACTATGTCTCTATTTTATAAAATTTTGATATGTTTACGTCTTTATTAATTATCATATGTTTACCAGAGTCCGTTGTGTGATATATTTCTTAAAAATATAAGTCAAGAAATATTTGAGAAAATTTGTGATAATACTTAAAGATATTATAGGATCAGTTTAAGTTTCAATGATTTTCCACTGTCACTCGAATATACGTAAATATTAATTCTAATTTCTAAAATGGTCTATCTTCACATTAGTTGATTAATAAGTGCGCGGGTTTTTTGACTTAAAAAAAGTGAAAGATAGGAATTTTATTTTGATAACGATTCTTTTTCTTCCTCTAGCATTATGGCGAATGGATTTTTAATGATTTTGAAAGAGCGCTTTTTCAGAATTTTCATAAATTCGAATAAAAATTGAAATTAATAAGAAACAATCTAAAATTTTCCTTTTTTTAAACGCTCCTATAATCATTATTATATTATCTTGTTCTTTTATCCTCGTCCTTTAAACAATAATTTTACTACATTACCTTAAGTCTAAATAAGAATAACCATATTCTTTATGCAGACTACACAATTTTTTATTTTTAATATTATAAATAAAGAAGCGTATTAAGTCTTGATGTTAATTTTTAAAATACGAGTTACCAGACTTTCTCCTGCTTTTTCAATTCCTCGTTATAAAATGTACACGTACAGTGTGAATTATACAGCAATGGTAATAAAACGATAAAGTCACACTGTCGACACACTGTATTGCTAATTTATGCATTATAATCTTGTCTTTCATTTCGGATTTTCTTTCTTATTATTTTCGTTGGCTTTCTTGACCATTCCATATCAAAGTGCAGAAATAGAATTCTTTTTCACCGTTATACTGCTGATTGTTTATTGTATATTTCTTAAGAAGCTACATTATTTTCTCATAATGGTCTGTTTATGAAGCAAAACGCTCGATCTTCTTTACAACAATTTTACTCGGGTCACATAACTACGCCAACATAAAAATTTAACATGATAATGCCCAGATAATTGTTTAATCAATTTTTTAATTTTCATTTATTTATCAACTGTCACGTAAGTGTGCTACTCTTTAGTAACACAATGCTCTGGCATTACTATTATTTTAATTGAAAGTAACGTCTTATGAAGATTATTTTACTGCAATGAAATTTCAATTTTTTTTTTTTTTTTTTTTTTTTTTTTTTTTTTTTTTTTTTTTTTTTTTAATATATATATATATATATATATATTCTACAATTTTCTCTGTTCGGTTATTATTATATGTTTTTTTTATTTTTTATCCTTGCATAAATTTTAAACTTATTCAAAGAACAAAAATACTTTCATAATTATTGTAATCTAATCTTATATATGCATGATTTAAATTGCGATTACAATTCGTCCCTAATCTTTGAGCAAAGAATTCATATTTGTCGACGTTCTCAGACGAAATATATTCTGCACTTTTGCTAATCGATACTTCCATAGAATATTCCCTAAAACAATTACCGTAAACCGATAATTTTAAAATTACGGGAATAATATAATTGCTCCAATTGCGTTCATACGGCAATTTATTATTATTATTATTATTATTATTATTATTATTATTATTATTATTATTATTATTATTATTATTATTATTATTATTATTATTATTATGTGAGAATACTTACTCAAATGCTTAAAAATTTTTAATACCGAGTAACGAGCGATTAGTCGCTAGACATCAAATTTTCAAGCAGAAGCCACATTTATCCTTACCATTTTAGATAGAAAATTAACACAATAAGCCCAAGATAACATTAATTTCCCCTCCTTTGAAAAATTACAAATGCACAATAATTACAATACACGCAAACACGGACTGACCTATAATTACCTGAGGCACTTTTATCAATGGGAAAAGCAATGAAAGAAAAATCCTTAGATTCTCATGTCCTATATAATATAATTATCTTTTATTAAATGTGAATTTGAACTTTGAGTAATCGCAAAAGTGCAGATGCGACCGTTCAATCCGGTATTCAAAATATATCAAGATGGATCCTTGGAAGGTCCTTACCTTTATTATCCTTTATTATCTGCTCAAACCTACGTGACGTTTTATACGCGCGAGGAAGATATTCGCCCGTTCAATACGAAGGACATGACAACCGTCTCGGATCCTTCAGACTTGGCTCAACCCCTAATTTACTTATTTCCTAAAAATAATTTTATCGACCTTTAATCGCCTATGAATTAAGAATTTATTCGAGTTGAAATTTAAATATACCTAATATTCCAGAAATGTTCAGAATAATCACTACAGAATTACTACCTTTCAACTGCTTTATCTACCCGTTTATATCTAGGCGCAATGCATGTTGATAGTTAAATTTAAAAAAATGTTCATGCCTACCTGAAACGTACACACGAAAATATAATTTTCTTTAAAGAAAAACAAATTGATTAAATTTACTTAAATCAATGATTTACATCAGTGATTATTTATCAACACCCACCCACACATTAAGAAAAATTCATATATTCTCCTAATAAGCCCATTTTTATGATTACAAGACTTACAAGTTATAACGTATTTAGTTAAATAATTAATATCCTCGTTATTATAAACTTTTTGACCAACATAATAGAATAGAATATATATATTTATATAATTTATATAATATTTACCATACATACTACAATAGAATCAGCCAAATTTAAATATAAAACATTTATTTAACTAATTCATTGTTATACATTGGATTAATTGATTTTCAATTAATACATTCAAATACATTCGGTATCAATAGAATGGAAATACGTTAATAAGGTATGTCGTGGCCCTGAAAAGGGCCGATGATGTTATGGTGTTTATATTTATTTTTGCTGTCCGGTGCTGCGGGACTGCAAACAAAAAACCACGGGCATTTACTTTGAACTGGTGTACTTGGTGACAGCTTTGGTGCCCTCGCTGACGGCGTGCTTGGCCAGCTCACCGGGAAGCAGCAGCCTCACGGCCGTCTGGATTTCCCGGGACGTGATGGTCGAGCGTTTGTTGTAATGAGCGAGACGCGAAGCCTCGGCGGCGGTGCGCTCGAAGATGTCGTTCACGAAGCTGTTCATAATGCTCATGGCTTTGCTCGACACACCAGTGTCCGGGTGTACCTGCTTCAGCACCTTGTAGATGTAGATTGCGTAGCTCTCCTTCCTGCGCTTCTTTCTGTTCTTCTTGTCGCCCTTGGTGATGTTCTTCTGGGCCTTGCCCGACTTCTTCACTGCTTTGCCGCTCGCTTTGGGTGCCATAGTGAAAGTTCGAAAGAGGACTATCGAATGCTCGAACCACCGATTCTCCCTCCCTTATAACTGCTGGCCACCGTCACGGCCGCACCAATCACCGTCGCGCCTGTCCCCACCACTCGGCCACCGAGGCTTTGTCCCCCAATGTCCCGACCAGCCGCCTCATGGCGACCTATAAAAGCCCCAAGCAGCCCCTTAGCGCTTTACATTAGTCTATGATCGACTCCCGTTGACGACATCCGCTCGTCTCTATTAATACCTCCGTTAAACTAAAATCTAGCAACTCGTAATGTCCGGACGCGGCAAAGGTGGTGGTAAGGTCAAGGGAAAGTCAAAGACCCGTTCCAACAGAGCCGGACTCCAATTCCCCGTAGGACGTATTCACCGTCTCCTCCGCAAGGGCAATTACGCCGAGCGCGTTGGTGCCGGTGCTCCGGTCTACCTCGCAGCCGTCATGGAATACCTTGCGGCTGAGGTCCTCGAGTTGGCTGGCAATGCCGCTCGGGACAACAAGAAAACCCGTATCATCCCCCGTCACCTCCAGCTGGCCATCCGTAATGACGAGGAGCTCAACAAATTACTCTCGGGAGTGACCATCGCCCAGGGTGGAGTACTGCCCAACATCCAGGCCGTTCTCTTGCCCAAGAAGACCGAAAAAAAGGCGTAAATCGCTACTTAAACAAAACCACCACATACTTTTATACATATCGGCCCTTTTCAGGGCCACCATTTCTTAAATAACGTTTTGGGATAGATTTTCTTTTTAATTATTTTTATATTCTAAAACTCAAATATTTAATTTTTAAAATATTACTGCTACATGCTATTTTACGCTCATAATATAAAGAAAATATTGTAAATCAAAATCCAATATTTAAAACATAATATGTTTCACTATACGTACGTAACGGAGTTCAAAAGATTTTATAATTATTAAATACAATAATGTACTTATACCAACGAAATTATTGCTATGAAGTACAATTGCATCAGGATCGATCAATTCTTTTTAAAAACATTAGGTAAACTACAGATACGAAATTATTTCTCATTAAATAACTAATAAGTCATAACACCAAATCCGTGTAATTTAAAGAATGATCAAATTGTTCTTCAATCGAATAAATCAGTCCAATCCTCATTCAAAGTATACGCAATTATCAAGGATATAATGATCATAATGATCGCCAATCAATATTAATATGGAAGATCATAAACATTAATCAGAATAAAGTTTGCATGATAATTTTATCATTAAATACTCCACCCATGATCAGTAGGTACTCCAATCACTAGCTAATCAGAAATGCAAATAAAAAAAAGTACTATGATCCAATAATAAAAATATAATTATATACTATGCTAGAAAAAATTTATTTACTTTATTATACAAATTTAAATAAATGGTTAAAGGGAAGAAGGATCATCGACAAATGTAAAAGGGAATGTTTTCATTAGAACTTTATAAACACAACAATATTAGAATATAATAAGTATTGCATCCCAAGTTAATCAATCATGAATAAATCACTAATTAATAACAAGTCTAAAAAATGATAAATATACAATTGTTAATATTTTTATAATTGAAAATTTTTATTTTCTCAAACATAAAACATAAAATTAAAATCCATTTCGAATATGCAAGCTCCCCTCGAATAGTCATAAGTGTCGGAAGGGTACCGAAGTAGCATTTTCCAAAACTTGCCAAAAATTGCGAAAAACAAGAGGTTTGCGTATGACGCAAAAGCTATATTTACGACAGACGGCAAGCCGATGGAGAAAATTCGCGAGCTTGCGAGCTTGCGACACTGCTTTTCCATTAAATTCAATCGCTGACGAACAAAGATTCACCAAAAGAGCATTGCTTTCCGAAGTACCGCCCAAGATTCTTCGTTGCATTGTTAATTCATGTGATCGCGAGATGCTCGCGAGCGTATGGCCGCCAACGGCCGACCTTGGAACGCGAACGGTTCCTAACCTTCAAATCAGCGACCGCGTCTCGCCTGGCAACCTGGCGCTCCTTTTCGCAAATCAAACAACTTCGAATTCCCTTGCAGGCGCAATGTCGCACCGACTCCATCGCCGACTCACCTTCCCAGATTCTTTCGACCCTCCCCGTTAATCGAATGGCCGGAATGGCCGATTTTTTCCCCAAGTCGAGCTAACTCGAGACAGCGATAACTGCTTTCCGCTATCTGCCATTTCAATAGGAAAAGTCTGGCGGTTTTTGTCGTAACGACGAGTTGCTTCGCTCTCACTGGGAAAAACTCGGTCGATAAAGCAAGAATTGCCGTTCGTCTGTTTGAAAATGACTCCACAACCCCCTCCTCCCCGTCGTCGCCCCGTGACAGTTCGTTCGATCCTCGCTATCAAATTCTTGCATATTGATCGGGACGTCGTCAAGACGATGTTACCCACGAGTTTATCCTCGCAGCTGCTCACCTTCCCCAGCACCGCGAGTAATCGAAGGTCCGAAATCATCAAAGTGACGACTAAATTATCTAAAGTATGCCATTACGCCTAGTTTAGTAACGAAATAAGGTGCCGCGAGGACATTATTAATTAAGTCAAATATCGATAGACCCCGACGACCGTCATCCCCTCCGCCCCCTCCCGCAATCACCCTGAACGACAATCGTCAACGGATAAACGCGCGGAGATTTACCGCCACGGCATTTCCTAACCTAATTCGTTTGCCGCCAAAATCTCCACTTCATTACTCAAACGTAAAATCACAATACTCGCAAGACTTTTTGCAATGAGCCACGAAAATCATTTCGCACTCGATACGAAAATATCGAATGCTGTCTAATTGAATTCCACAAACCTCATTCACTTGCGAATACGCGCAACCTCATTTACGTAGTTTTCTCCAATTTCGGAATATATGGGTTTTCATTGGAGCATACATTCATTCATTCCTTCCCCTCCAACGCTGCCATTCTTTCTTTATTTAAAGACTAAATTTATAAAATTCAAGGATTCAGTAACATGTACATTGGGTATTATTACTTTACTTTGTCATAAAAGACATGGAATATATGTAATAACGAAGCTAAGTCAATCGAAAAGCAGGTAATACGTAAAATAATTGTAGTGGCCCTGAAAAGGGCCGATTGTGTCTTTCGAGAAGGTTCGGAGGATGTAATGGGTTTAACCGCCAAAACCATAGAGTGTGCGTCCTTGTCTCTTGAGGGCGTAGACGACGTCCATGGCAGTGACCGTTTTCCTCTTGGCGTGTTCGGTGTAGGTGACGGCGTCACGAATGACGTTCTCAAGGAAGACCTTGAGCACACCACGCGTCTCCTCGTAGATGAGACCGGAGATACGTTTCACTCCTCCACGTCGAGCGAGACGGCGAATGGCGGGCTTCGTGATACCCTGGATGTTGTCTCGCAATACCTTGCGATGCCGTTTAGCTCCTCCCTTTCCCAATCCCTTTCCTCCCTTTCCACGTCCGGTCATGTTGGATATTCAAGCGGTAACGTCAGAACGCAATGAAAAACGTCGGTTAATTCTAGCTGATTTGGCGATGCGAGCGCCTTTTATAGGTGTTCAAGCAACTATCCCCACTCCGACACTGTGAACTCAGTCTTTTCATCCCCTCCATAATTAAATGAACTAATCAGAAAATAAGTAATAAGCCTATGATTAAATGGATATGTCATTACTTGCAAATAATTGAATATATTTTTTTGTATTATTTTAAGAATCCTTTTGATTGTGAAATTATCAGTTTAGTAATTTCTATAAAAATAATGTATTTATTTGTACGAATACAAAATTATCATTTGTTGTAAAGTATTCAGAATTTTATTTTTATTAATTTTCATAACATAATACGACTGCATTATATTTCTAAATTAATATATGCATTGAAATATATATATATATATATATATATTCCAATATACAGTTTTTCAATTTATTTAAAAAAATTACCGAAGTACGAATTATGATAGTAGTCAATTATATATAAAAAAAATATATATATAATTTTCGTTTAAAAGTGTGACAAATAAAATTTAATACCAGTAATTATTTATCGATTTGCTTGGAAAAATGTATTAGAAATTTTTATATACAAATAACCTAAAACATAATAATACTTTTACGAAATTTATGGGTATCGAATAACGATTTGATTTGTTGAAAATATAATGATTTATATAATAAAATTCTTATTATAAAATCTTTTATATAATTGTGAATTATTGACTTTTCATATTTTTATTCATATTATGTATATGAATTTAACCTATATCAATTCATTTAAGTAAGCCAAGTACTTGTTTTAATCAACATTTATGCCACAATTTAATGGAATAATTTATTTTATTAGGTAAAATAAGTCTTATTAAATAATATATATATATATATAAATGGTTAATATTAAATCAATTTGGAAAGTTACTATACATTCACTATTAAATGTTACCTTAACCTCTACTATATTCTTCAGTAATATTAATTAATCAAGTAATTCTATTTCAATGTTGTAATATGCAAATATTATAATCGAATTAGAAAATATATTTAACATTATCTATTATTTTTTAATTATGCTATACATAGTAATTCATTTAAATATTATGCGAATACTTATTTTTAATAATTATATTTTATTTTACACTCATAATGTTTCGTCAATCGAATCCTATTTAAAAAAAAAATATATATATATATATATACATATACAATTGTACTTCGTGTAATAACATTATAAACATTATATAATTAAGGCTATATATAGTTTTTGTAGAAAAGTGTACAGACATGTTTGGTTTAAATTCTTACATGGTTTGTCTAAAGTTTTATGAGTAGATACATATTTTCTAGTCCTCATTCTTACTTTTTTTTTAACAAAGAAAAGTTTTTGTTCATAAACTATCGTAATTTATTAAAAGAACAAAAAATAATAGAATCAAGTTTTTTTTTTGTAATGAATATTCATATTCTTCAATATAGACTATCATTTAAGAATATAATTTGGACATTATGTCAAATAATATTATTTTGTATTAATTATCAATTAATTACACATTTTTTAACCAGTGCTTAAAGTAATATGAAATGTATTATATTAAAGTCATAAGTGTTTTTTTTTCATTGAATTATACTTCATTTGAATCCATTAATTGTAAAACTTATATCTATAATTTACCTTAAATTATTTAGAAATAACTTTTAAAATTTTAGGCTAAACAAAATTAATTCTTTTAAGAATTGTTACGAGCTATTGTTATTGATTTTTTGTTGGACTTTAATATAACCATTAATTAACAAATTTATTCTAATAGGGAGAATATATAGGGTTAGTCCCTTTGATTCGTCTGTGAATCGCTGACTGCAGAATAAACAAACGGTCTATATGAAATTGAGTGTCTTATAAAATCATGTAATTTCCTATTAGAACGGAATAATTACAATAATTACATAAAAAATACACACATTCAGAGGGCAGCAACAAATAAGGGAAATTAATTCATAAAATAACTTTTTAAATACAATATATATTAAGTGACTAGTGTACAAATGACATTAATACAATTTCATTGTATTGCCAAAGTGGAATTACAATTATTTTCTCTTATTTATTTATTAGTCATATCTGAATTTATTAGGGCAAAAAATATAAATATTACAACTTTAAAATTATATTAATATCCTGTTTGTCCTAATACCGAAGCCGCACCAATAACGGAACAGTACTTTTTAAGAGTTACAGAGCTTAGATTCAATGGAACTGCACAACCAATGGGCGGGTACTAAGATTTCCCCTTCTTCTTAAAATTACCACACCCCACTACCTTCGTAGCTATGTCTGCTATTGGTGGGGAGACGGACTTCTCGTCCTCTATAAATACCTTGAACATGCTACCGAAACTTCATTCTCTCTCAAATTCTTTCTAAGTTCGTTACCTACAAATATTCAGTAATCATGTCTGGACGTGGAAAAGGTGGTGGTAAGGTCAAGGGAAAGTCAAAGACCCGTTCCAACAGGGCCGGACTCCAATTCCCCGTAGGACGTATTCACCGTCTCCTCCGCAAGGGCAATTACGCCGAGCGCGTTGGTGCCGGTGCTCCGGTCTACCTCGCAGCCGTCATGGAATACCTTGCGGCTGAGGTCCTCGAGTTGGCTGGCAATGCCGCTCGGGACAACAAGAAAACCCGTATCATCCCCCGTCACCTCCAGCTGGCCATCCGCAATGACGAGGAGCTCAACAAATTACTCTCGGGAGTGACCATCGCCCAGGGTGGAGTATTGCCCAACATCCAGGCTGTTCTATTACCCAAGAAAACTGAGAAAAGCGCTTAATTTGTTTCTTTCTTTTTCACTTCCACAATCGGTCCTTTTCAGGACCACAATTATTTTCTAACGTTCGAATAGAATATTTGCGTAATAAATTTCTATATCCTAGCAAATAATTTGGAATTTCATTCCATCCATCATAATGTTTATGAATAAAATAAATCTAATAAAAAATTTTTATCAAATGATATAAAGGTTAATTACAATTTTACGTTTTTATCAATTCTATAATCAAACTATTTCATATATTTATTGACATAATTAAGATCAAATGTATACTCAACAGCTATTAAAATTCACCGAAAATATTGTCGGAAATTCAGTTTTCCCAGAATGTTAAAGTTTATAATTTGAAATTTAAGGTTGATATTATTTCAATGTAAGCCGAGTGAAGTCGAAAGATTTGAATTAAATTTTACATATAAATATAACATTAACGTATGAATTTTTGAAATAATAATAATTCAACATACTCAATAAACTTAGCTAAAATGTTTTTCCATTTATTTGAAAATGTTATTGTAATTAAGATTTTGAATAGAAAATTTAATTCTCTTAAATGTACGATTTCTTACTGCCGTTGAAATTTAAAACCTTTTTTTGTTATAATTTTACTTAGTTATTTGTTTATTCTTTTATCTTAAATATTTACTTTTAGTTTTTTTTTGTTTTGTTTTTTGTTTTGAATTATAAATTATTAACTAATAGAATCAGTTTAAGGGTCATTCTCTTAATGATCCAATTGGTAATATAAAAAGATAATATACGAATATAATATGTATAAGTTTTTCTTTTCTTATGATGTTTTTACAAGAGAGTGGAGGTGGTATTACAGTTATTACACCTTTGCAACTATAATATATTACCTATTTAACTACATATCCTATGTATTTCTAAACAAGTAGCATCAAGCGTCTTGTTTCTTATCGAGACCGGTAATGGTAAAACGAGTCTTTTAGTCTGAAATTTGCTTAAACTACTACGTTTTGTAGTTATCGTAGACTCTTAATTAAGTAAAGCTTTTATGTTTTTACGTTTATATCTAAGCGAATGTATCATAGGAATAATTTTAATTTTCCCACCTGATAAATGCTGTTTTGCATGATTAAAGTGGCCGCTAGTAATTACGGAGTCAATTTAATTGAATTAAAAAGCATTTTGCCCTTTATATTATTATGAAGATAATGTAATTTGAATCGAGTAGTAGAATGGTTCGACATGATTGAAACCAAAATATATTAACAGATTAATTAGGGGATTAAGTACATTAAATATCGAAAAAATAGTAAAATTGTATAGCGAATGTAAATAAAAAAATGAAAAAAAATGAAAAAAAAAAAGTACTTACGCTCATCTAACTTATTCCAATAATTTTTATTAATATTCAAACTGAAATCAATAGAATAAGATGAAAAGGATAACAAATTTCTACAACGATCTAATATACACTATAGATCAATCAAATTAACTCTTTATATATATATATATATATATATATTTTGTTATTCATATATTCGTATTAATTTATTTATTCGAGTAGTTCAAACGATTTATTTATACGACAATTGTTGAACAATAGTAATAGAATGGTATACATACATGTTTAATGTTCCAAAGAAACGAGCGCGTAACCTGTGAATTATTTATCAATATAATTTGACGAAAGGACTTTAGAGTAAATTGCTTTCAAAAATATAATAATCAGCAAAATAAAATAAAGTTATTACAAGGAATAATGGGAATTATCAATATTAGTATCTGAAAAATTGATCGATGTTGCACTTAATTAGTATTAGCGTGAGAAAGTTAATTGGCTTTGATGGAATACATTTCAAACCAACGATATTCAATATTTATTTAATCGGTATATTGAAATTTATATTTTCAAATTGAACGTTATAAACATTTCTATTTGTCCCTGGTATGCATGAATTTTTCACAATATTTCTCGTTGCAATTCATATTGAATATTTCGTAGCAAGAATTTGTGTAATGACTTCAGTTGAGAAGCGTTTACTAGATATTCACGATTATTAATGTCAAGCAAATTCTTATATTTCCATTACCGATGACTTTAACTTTCTAACATACGGTATTGCAAAGTAATTCATAACAATAATTTGCCATTATCGTTGTTTATGCACTTTAATGTATAAACCCGACGAAATGGACTATGGAAGGAAGAACCGATTTTCGTAGGTTCATCGCTGACTGGGCGGAGTCCTCGCATTTCCCATCGAACCCCACAATCCATATCATGATATGTCCAGATAAATTAATACTTCTCCATATTTGTTGCGTTTCGAAAAAAATGGGAAATGGAAAAAAGGTGCACGACTTCGAGTGCTAATGGGCAGAGAAGTTAGTGCTAACAGTGGTGGCCTCTCTACGAGGTCCGCGCTCAAGCTGTAAAAGGCCGCGGAGCGCGAGTATCGCGACACACTTTACACTTCTCTCATCGAGATTGTATTCGCTGTTTATTTCGAAAATGACAGAAACAGCAGTGGTACCCGCGACGGTCGAGGCTCCGTTAGCATCGGTCAAGTCCGTCCCTAAGAAGGCGTCGTCCTCCAAGAAGTCTCCGGCTAAGCCGCGGACTCATCCTCCGGTCTCGGAGATGGTCAACGCGGCCATCGCCGCCCTCAAGGACAAGAGGGGCTCGTCCCTCCAGGCAATCAAGAAGTACATCGCCGCGACATACAAGGTCGACGTCGAGAAGCAGTCGACCTTCATTAAGAAGTACTTGAAGCTGGCCGTGACGAAGAAGACGATCGTGCAGACGAAGGGCTCGGGTGCAGCGGGTTCGTTTAAACTCGCGGCCAAGGGCGCAGAGGGCGAGAAGAAGGTGGTGAAGAAGCCCGTAGCGAAGAAGCCCGCCGCGAAGGCCAAGAAACCCGTGGTGAAGAAGGCTGTCGCGGTTAAGAAGTCCGTCGCGGTTAAAAAGCAGCAGCAGACGGCTTCGACGACGACGGCGACGACGGCGACGACTAACGTCGCTGCGAAGAAGGTCGCGGCTCCGAAACCCAAGGTCGCCGTCAAACCCAAGTCACCTTCCAAGGCCAAAAAGACCGGCAAGGCCCCGGCCGCCGCCAAGCCCAAAACCCCAAAACCCAAGAAAGCCGCGGCCCCCAAAGTCGCCGGCACCGCCAAACCCAAAGTTGCCAAAAAGTAATTAATTCAACTATTACGAGCCCTTTTTTGGCGGCGGCAACTCTTGTTAATAACAGCCCTTTTCAGGGCTACCAACTTCTTTCAAACGAGGCATTATATTCCATTTATTTTTCACATTACAAACGTACAACAATCAATGCACTGTGTTATATCGTATGATAATACATATAATAATAGTAACGTATAATTTTTTTACGATTATATATAAAAAGCAAATAATGCAAAAATATATGAACTATTCTTCTTTTTTTTTTTTTTTTAATTTAATATTCGGTTCGTCAGTTACTACGGTAAAATGTTCATTACACATTACATAACCGAAAAGAAAAGTTGATATAAAAATGTAATGTAATATCATTTCATTAGTTTTCTGAAATAATTTTTACTATGAAATTGTAGGTAAACATTACAGTGAATTGCGATAATTTACAATTAGAAATTAACTATGACGTAAATGAATATTCTTTTTAATAATAAAATAGATATTTAATTGCAAATTAGTTTAACAGTTATGACGAATCATGAATTTTTCAAACATCTAAGATAAATATTTAACTTAAATTTTTATTTAATTTAATCTAATTTTTGTGCATATTGTGGATTTCTTAACATTATTAGAGTGAAGTAACAAAGTTACTTAGATAGTAATATTGTAAGATAATATAATAATAAATAAGTAGAATTAGATATAAAATAAAATTTACTTATTGTTCATTATTAATTTAAGAATTAGTAAATAATTTACTAAGAAAAAACGAAAAAATTAAATGTGAAACTTTTTATTAAAAAAAAAAAAAAAAAAAAAACGTTATTTTCACTTGATATTTAATCAAGTTATGTATCGGTTATTCAAATGATTTGAAAAAAATATAAACGAAATGAGTATTTAAAAAAAAAAAAAAAGAAAATTATTATATGGTAAAATAAATCAGAGAGATTTTTAACTTATCAGTTTAAAATATATTTTATTAAGATTAGTTATTTATTAAAATGGGACTGTAAGGATAAAATAGGATGTTTTCGATAATAATAAAATAGACAATGCATACGTTTGTAGTAAGTGTTGGCCCTGAAAAGGGCCGATTATCGGGTTGGTGGCAAATTGTGGTGTTTCAGAATAATTTGCGGGGCAATGGGGGATTAAAATTTATGGATGCCAGGACCGTTTAAGCGCGCTCGCCACGGATACGACGTGCCAGCTGGATGTCCTTGGGCATGATGGTTACGCGTTTGGCGTGGATGGCGCAGAGGTTCGTGTCCTCGAAGAGGCCGACGAGGTAGGCCTCGCTCGCCTCCTGGAGGGCCATCACCGCCGAGCTCTGGAAACGCAGGTCGGTCTTGAAGTCCTGGGCGATCTCACGGACGAGACGCTGGAAGGGCAGTTTGCGGATGAGGAGCTCCGTGCTCTTTTGGTAGCGACGGATTTCACGGAGGGCGACGGTTCCCGGACGGTAGCGGTGAGGTTTCTTCACTCCACCGGTGGCCGGGGCGCTTTTCCTCGCGGCCTTGGTCGCCAACTGCTTCCTCGGGGCCTTGCCTCCGGTGGACTTACGGGCTGTTTGCTTGGTACGAGCCATTTCTCTCCAACAAAGAAAAAACTTCTGCAAAGCAACAAAGAAACGAAAGGACGATCGATGCAACGAAGCGAACAATGTGATGGGGCCGCGTTTTCTGGCGCTTTATATATACTTTGGTCGCGTTGTCACGTGATGTCGTGGACTGACGGTGGGGATAAACGATGGCAGCTGGTCGTCACAGCTGCGAAGTCTATAAAAGACTAAAGCGACTAAAGCAGTTGTACATAGGGGTTTCTTTAATGTTTAAAAATGTGTAGATGTAAATTTCATTAAAATTCTTTCAAACGATTATGGCTGAAATTTCGGCTATTCTATCATTTATAGTTTTGTACTATGGGAATAGTATAGATGCATGACTAAATACAAAATTTTTTAAATTTTCGATGAATCTAATAAAACATAGTATTAGCAAATTTTTAGTATTTTAATTATGTATGTCGTCTGATTAAAACAGATTTTTGAAACTAGATTGAACATGATATGAAACGAACATATTTTATATAATTAAATATTAATTCTGAGATCGTTAAGTATACAGATGAAATGACAAGCTTATTCGGTGCAAAATCCAACTGTTTGCTTAAAAGAACTTGCAATGATTTTATTAAGATATGCAGATATTTCAGGGGATGAATGTATCTACGAACGGAAACTAAAATATTCTACAATTTATATCCTGATTTTGCGTTTGAGTAATGAAGTGGAGATTTTGGCGGCAAACGAATTAGGTTAGGAAATGCCGTGGCGGTAAATCTCCGCGCGTTTATCCGTTGACGATTGTCGTTCAGGGTGATTGCGGGAGGGGGCGGAGGGGATGACGGTCGTCGGGGTCTATCGATATTTGACTTAATTAATAATGTCCTCGCGGCACCTTATTTCGTTACTAAACTAGGCGTAATGGCATACTTTAGATAATTTAGTCGTCACTTTGATGATTTCGGACCTTCGATTACTCGCGGTGCTGGGGAAGGTGAGCAGCTGCGAGGATAAACTCGTGGGTAACATCGTCTTGACGACGTCCCGATCAATATGCAAGAATTTGATAGCGAGGATCGAACGAACTGTCACGGGGCGACGACGGGGAGGAGGGGGTTGTGGAGTCATTTTCAAACAGACGAACGGCAATTCTTGCTTTATCGACCGAGTTTTTCCCAGTGAGAGCGAAGCAACTCGTCGTTACGACAAAAACCGCCAGACTTTTCCTATTGAAATGGCAGATAGCGGAAAGCAGTTATCGCTGTCTCGAGTTAGCTCGACTTGGGGAAAAAATCGGCCATTCCGGCCATTCGATTAACGGGGAGGGTCGAAAGAATCTGGGAAGGTGAGTCGGCGATGGAGTCGGTGCGACATTGCGCCTGCAAGGGAATTCGAAGTTGTTTGATTTGCGAAAAGGAGCGCCAGGTTGCCAGGCGAGACGCGGTCGCTGATTTGAAGGTTAGGAACCGTTCGCGTTCCAAGGTCGGCCGTTGGCGGCCATACGCTCGCGAGCATCTCGCGATCACATGAATTAACAATGCAACGAAGAATCTTGGGCGGTACTTCGGAAAGCAATGCTCTTTTGGTGAATCTTTGTTCGTCAGCGATTGAATTTAATGGAAAAGCAGTGTCGCAAGCTCGCAAGCTCGCGAATTTTCTCCATCGGCTTGAGCTATGTTTATTGTCCCGATTGCGATAAAGCCTGGCCTGGCTGGGAGATGCGTTCGTACGAGCAGCATCCCGATCATTACGGGGAGCCCATCGAGTTCCCCGGCACGTTTATTAAAGTGAGTCGTTCCGATGCTGTGTTTAGCCAAATGCCGCAGCCAAGTCTCGTATTAACGCTGTGAAACTAATTTTAGTTAAATTTTTTAAATCAAGACGAATCGAAGTCGCTGATTAGAGATTTGGACTCTTTGCCGTGGGAGGCGTCGCAGAGCGGCAGAAGGAAGCAGGTAGGTAACACCTCGATTGAGAAACGCCTACGATGATGGTAAATAGTCGATTTTTAAAGTAATCCGAGGTTTGTGTTGTTTCGTCTAGAATTTCGGTCCCAAGACCAACTTCAAACGGAGGCGCTTGAGGCTGGGCAGCTTCCATGGATTTCCCAAGAGTACCGAGTTCGTGCAACGCAGGTTTCACGACTTTGTCGAGCTCAAGGATTTTCGAACTGTGGAACAATGTAGTCTGGAGTACGATCCCCGATGCGGAGCCTCCATAGATCCCCACATCGACGACTGCTGGATCTGGGGAGAACGCATAGTCACCGTGAATGTACTGGGTGACTCCGTTCTGACCATGCAGCCGTACCATGGGGATAGACGTCGTTACAATCTGGACTGTGTGGACGGCCTTAAGAGTGAGGCTGCACCAGAGCAGGACCTTGTCGTCCGACTGCCGATGCCCGAAGGATCTTTAAATATTGATTTAAAGTTTTATTTATTAGACAGCTTGGATTACATGCGTCGCAAAAAAGTTTCTGCAGGAGTGGCTGCCACAGTAGAGATTATAAAAGAACCATTTTCAATGATGACGAGCATTATTACCGGTTGCTCGTACTGCTGAAGAGCGTGGCTAAGTGTTTTAACGCGAATAGCTTAACTTCTTGGGAGAACATTTTAAAATGCATCTATCCTTTACTTCCTTCTTATCCTATATTTACAAATTTTATTATCCTATTTTTACCAGCTGTAAGCGTTCGCGAGGAACTATTGTAACATCTAATTTTACATTCGTAGGTACGAATGGGAACACTCCGTCTTACGGGAGGACATAAGCTCACGCCGTGTTTGTTTGGCATATCGAGAGTTTACACCACCTTATCTTCCGGATGATAAAGGCAACTGCAACGAAGAATCTTGGGCGGTACTTCGGAAAGCAATGCTCTTTTGGTGAATCTTTGTTCGTCAGCGATTGAATTTAATGGAAAAGCAGTGTCGCAAGCTCGCAAGCTCGCGAATTTTCTCCATCGGCTTGCCGTCTGTCGTAAATATAGCTTTTGCGTCATACGCAAACCTCTTGTTTTTCGCAATTTTTGGCAAGTTTTGGAAAATGCTACTTCGGTACCCTTCCGACACTTGTGACTATTCGAGGGGAGCTTGCATATTCGAAATGGATTTTAATTTTATGTTTTATGTTTGAGAAAATAAAAATTTTCAATTATAAAAATATTAACAATTGTATATTTATCATTTTTTAGACTTGTTATTAATTAGTGATTTATTCATGATTGATTAACTTGGTATTGTATTTTTTAAGTTATTATTACTTGTCATATAGACAATTGGAAAAGCTGTGAAAGGATCAGTTTTTCCAATAGGTTCGTAGCCACTTAATAAGCTTTCCTGCATTTGCCATCGCCGTCTTTCTTTTTCCGTTTTTTGTTTTCTTATTGCTCGACCCAACATGCATGCGAACATTATTCCAGCCATCTGCAAACATTTTGAAATGATTTATTATATTAAAAAAACATTTTATTACAATGCATTGATATTTTTTATATTTGATTATACTATTGTTGATGGGACTGATCAGTCGGTAGTTATTCGATAATTGATTTTTATTTTCAGACATTTAATTCCATGGATGAAGAATTTTTTTCCTATTAACGAAATGCGTAAATTATGTTCCCAACTTCGGTGCACCATGTATTTGTTTCGGATAACATTAGAAACGTGACTAACAAAACTTGTGTTACGGTGACAATGATTTTTGATATTATCGATCAAGTTCACTATTCTTGTTGCGGATTTTAAGAAAAATGTGAATATTTATTCATGATTATTATGTGGCAGTTCCAGTCATCAATTATATACGTTAAAAAGTTAATATAATATTTTTCGGAACTTAAAATGTTTGAAAAAAACATATGTTATGGTATATTATTAGACTGAATGTTATTATATTATTTGTCATTTGTTTTAATACTTTATTATTGTTCACGTATTCTGATTATTAGTATTTTTAACCACCCTATTAAAGATAAGGAATTCTAGTACTTTTTAATGTTAAATTTTGGTTTCTATTAAGAGGAGTCAATTGAGCAAGTAACAATGTTATTTTGTCTACGATTAATTGGTGCTACATAAGAACTATTGCTATTTGCGTTATTGCTGTAATGTAGATTTCATTTAAAAAAATCCAAAGAAAGGAAAAAAAAACTATTTGTACATTCGCAGATTTAGTTAAATTAATTTATGCAATTCTGATACTTGTTCAATGGCTTGTAAAAAAATGATCATTCGTTTGGAATATCTTGAAGAATTTTATAATGATTCCTTTGAAAAATCAAAAATCCATGCGGACAATTATAATATTTCACAAGTCAATTTCTGATTATTACATAATCCTGACTTTTTCCTATTTACGTTCCGTGTCTATGGATGTTATATTACAGTGTATAGCATTATAAATAAAATTCTATTAACTGCTTTTATACATTTATTCTGATTTATATTTTTTGTAATTAGGCTTGCGGTTGCGTCTATGGCACTTCGTGTATCGTATTAATTAATTTCTGTGTAGTAATCTACTCCTCTATGATGAAAGTAATCACATTAACTTTAGTGTGATTTAGAGATAAGAGGAATTGCTTTTTAAATCTAATTTGAATCTCGTTTTTGAATCTAGTGCTTTCACGATCGAAAAAGAACTTTAATAGAAAATTTTTATTTTCTAAAATTACGATGTATCGTGGCATTGTTTATTCTTATCTCATCATGATTGGCAAGTAAATAATTACTTATCTAGATCATAAGCAAATATGACACACATAAAAGGAATAATAATTTTTTATCCCTCGGATCATAATTATTCACTATTCGAAATTTGTATAATTTTATATTTAATTGTAAGATAAATAAGATTTTTGTATCTTCACATTAATTCTCATACACTTTATTTGATTTTACTATTTCAATTTTATACTTAGCTTATGAGAAAAGCTATTTTCAAATGAATTATTCTCAATGCAATATTATTAACATTACATTATATGTTTAATCATTTAAGTGCCTCGTACATTTACTAGTTATTCAAATTAAAATATTTATTAATAAATTAATTAGAAGTTAAGTGTTATATTGCACTTTTTATATATATATATATATATATATATATAAATATATTTTTTGTTTGTTTGTTATTGTTTTCTTATTTTATTTGCACTTTATAGAGTACTCGAGAATTCGTAAGAACCAATAAAATTTAAATTTTTCGGATAAAAAACATTCCATTCTAAGCAATGTTCGTATAATACTAATAGATATACCGTGCGAGAAATTACCTGAATTAGAGCGATCATCATTGCACCGGTGATCAAATAAAGTGCACTGCAATTGACAACCAATGATAAGCCTTCGTAACAGCCTTGTTGATAAACTGACGGACAGACGTCTGTCAGTAATGCATTGTCCATAGGATCGTACCAGTTGCAACACGAGAGCGGTACTTTGATAGTATTGGTGGCATTCGTTAGAATACCGACCCAATCGTTTGCACTGTCATATCCACAGCAATGCAACTATAATATATTTATTATATTATTTGTTTTTTTTTTTATAATTTAAGCGTGCTCTTCATCAAATCAATTTGTATTTGTATGCCTTTGATAAATCAATGAGTCTAACGAATTTTATAACAGTAATAACGAAGAGCACGAGGAACATTGATTATCAATTTTGTAAAGGATATAAACAAAATATTACTTTGGCTTGTAAGAAATCTATAGCAGTTTTGGCTTCATAATTAGATTCGTATTGGTACATGGTCTTATTAATTTTATCATTAAGAAGATTTGTAATATTGTTTTGCAAAGCATACGCAGCAACCGCAGCAGAAAATTCCAATATTAAAACCGCTGATAAGGAAACTGCAAACTTAAAAGAAAAATCATTAATCAGATGGTTTTATCAAATGCTTTCCTTTCGTATTATTGAAAGCTTACCATCAAGACCATGCAAGTACTTTCTTTAAGGGCACCGCAGCAACCGCAGAACGCAATTATGAAGATAAAAGCTCCAACTACAATTAGAAGAGTAGCCGGTGAAAAATAACTCGAATCCAAAAAGTGTGAAAAGTCCTCGTACACCGCATAAATGGTTGTGCCAACTGAAACTATCATTGCGCCAGTCAACTGTAAATAACGATAAATGAAAATTAATTAAATTCGTTATTAATATGTGCATTAATTTTGTTACATTGCACATTGCGGAATACGCGAACAATAATAAAACAATTAATCTATCATCGCTTACTTACATATATCATAAATATTTAAACATTCTCAGATTGGCATTTGTTATATAAGAATTTTTATGACATAGCCTACTGTACGTTCTATATAGCCATATTAATAACCATAAAAATAGCTCAATTTACAATAATGTTACAAAGATTTCGTTATACATATATTGATATAAGTTTATTTAATAAGTCGATATTAAATAGGACATTTAAACAAATACAATTTTTAATAGTAATTTCCATTACATTTAAAATAAAGGAGCTTCACCTATTCCGCTCACTATCACGTAATATCATACATTTGAAATTTATTTAAAACAACGTAATCGCCTTAATATTGCGTAGGTATAATTAACTCCAAGCTGAAATAGATCGAATAGATTTCGAAATTCAATGATAATGTTGAAACAATTGGTCAATTTGGCTATCGTCAATTTTATACTTTAAATAAACATAAGTATATGCTATTAATATTCTTATCATTAAAAATCTTTAAATTAGCTCGAAAAAATAAAAAAATAAGACACATCTTGCCTTTGTTTTCATTATTAAATTCGTTTATTAGAAATATCTGATCGTATCAGCGACAAAGAATTTAAACATACGGTTTCTTTCCGATACCTCTAAGCGCTTTTATTTTATAGCTATAAACGTGAGAATATGTATATGTACGCATTTGTATCTGCAAAGTGTATAGTAATCATAAAGATAACGATAAGGGTATGACTAAAATATATCTTGTTCGCAATGCAAAAAGACTTTATTATACAGAGATATCTGCCTATGTACGTCGATCGTAGATCCAAAAATAGATTTCTCTTTAAATTTAATTATCCTTTTGAAACTGTTGCCCGAAATTAATATCTGTATCATTGTTTTATTCGAGCTGATTGTTACTTTACAGAAGAAGATATAATTTATAAATCATTTATATTGTACGTGACGTATGTATCGGAAATCTCAGCTTTCGATCAATTATCATTTTAAATGTCTAGATTTTTATACTTAATGAAGTATCAAACGATAATAAATACACTTCATAATTATTTGAAAATTGAAAATTCAAAATTAAAAGACATTAATTATAAAAATAAATTATAATCTTAATTCAACGTCATTTCGCAATACTATAAATTCAGTGTATATTAAATAAAAATTTATATTTTAACCAAACAAATGTGCACGCGCACTTATCCAACATGGAATATATGAGAAATAACGGTCATTTTAAATAACTTAAGTTATTTAAATTAAAATTTATAATTTTATTCATTTTCATCAATTTTTCATCAATTTTTTCATCAATTTTTTTCACCAATAAATTACTTAGATTCATTATTTGATTTATTTTAAACTAGTGTCTCTATAATATAAAGATATAAAATCATTAAAAGCGTTGATTGATATAGTAAAAATATTGTATTGATATAGAAAAAAATATTGTAAAAATTCTTGAAAATCAAAAAGAAAATTTCAATAGCGCGACTTTGGTATTAGAAAAATCATATTTTTCATTTCGTTAACACTCAAGAAGAAATGTTAATTCATATTTTCATCAACGTCTACAATGAAATCTGTCTCTTTTTAACATAGCGATAAATTACAATATGAAATTTAATCGATAAGATGGTTTAAAAGAATTTTTGAGCATTTTTTGTAAGATTTGTATTGATATCTGGGCTTTTTAATTTATGAATAGTACCATGCGCGCACTTAATTTTAGAACTGATATTCCATATAAGGAATAGTCTTATCAATTTGAGCACTTCCATTGTATACGTCTTTTTACGTAATAAAACGGGCACAGGCCTTAGTCACCTATAATACTTTTACATAAACTGTATGTAAAAGTTGTAGTTGTAATGTATGGATTTATCTTCGCGAGAGAAACGTTTAATTGAGATTGAACAATTTGTATATATAAAATTGTTATTAAATCAAGTAAGACGTTAAATTTAGAAAGATTTATTTCAATACATTAGGAATTATGGAAATAATAATCATTTATTTATACGAATGTAAAGTTAATTTTTTACTACATGATATATGATATATATATATATATATATATATATCACATAAAATTTTGAAAATTCACGGTATCAACAATTTTCGTGAAAAATATTCTACTTTAATTAAATCATATTTAAGATTTTTTTTTTATTTTTTATTTTCTTTTATCTTTATATTTAGTTTTTAAAACGATATTTCTATTTGTACGATTTTTTGTTGCGTTATAAACATAAATTTTACGATTGTTCGTCCATTCAAATATCTTTGATAGATAATAAAATTTAAATACCGTTTCATCCAGTGATTATTAACGGCTATTTATCTCCAAGTAATTAAATACCAGTTAAATATTAAATGACAAAGCGTTAAATGATTAAACATTTCGACGAAATCAGAATCAAAATGAAACAATTTTAACTATCGAAGAGAAACGGTTTGTTTTTGTTTTCTGATAACTTTTGAGTTCCAAGTACAGAAAGACATTTATAAAGCACAGAATATTTTAGTTCAAGAAAAAGCACGATTATTTAACGGCACGATCGAAAGCGTCAAAAAAAAAAACAAAAAAAAAAACAAAAAAAAAACAAACAAAAAAAAACCAAAAAAAAATATGAAGAAGAAAAGGTGAGTTAGTTATGGTAAAGAAAGAGTCGACCTTCTTATCTTACAATACGCAAGCGTTGGGAATTGTAGCTGTAACTGCAAAAATGATTTGCTTCATTCTAAACGGTACAACAACAATCGTACTTGTCGTACGCTAGCCATGCAAGTAAACGAGAAATTGCGTTTTCAGTAAGTTTGAAATTATGAGTAAGCAAGCGCTCGTGGATTTCGTGTTGAAACAACGAGCCAAGGTTCTCAACAATTTTGTTACCGAATATCGAGCGCAATGAGTTGTTCGACACGTTTACTGAAATCGGCGCTAATACGTATTAACCCCACATATTGCGCGATTCTATCAAGCTGTACACCGACTCTCTCTCACTCTCGCACACGCACACGCCCACTCACACGTCGTTTTCTCATCTCCGGGGATGCAATGCCGAATTCGTTATCTCACAAGGGGATCGGTTGCAGCGATTATACGTATTGTCTCGTAGCGCGACGAAATCGCAATTGGGAGAAGAAAGTCGCGCTGGCGCTTATATACCGACCACGAAGAGGAAGTTGACCGCGCAGAGAAGATACTTGATGCAGCGGAGGCCGAGGTCGAGGTGTGTCGCGGCCATTGTCAGGGTGGGATGGCCCCCGCGTCCGGAGAGCAGCGAGGTGGTGCGAATGCCGTGGATGGGAGCAAGGATCCGACCTGACGGTGCGACTCGCTATGACAAACTGTCGTGGCCGCCCGCAGGAGCACAATACGTGTGTTCGCGGTCGTTATCTTCTCCAGTGAGTTGCACGATAAGTGCTTGGCGGCTCGGGGAAAATCCTAGCTACCGGCCGCGCGTTTACGACATCGTCCGCTTCTGCCTGTATGTGCGTTGCGAGCGCGCGCGTTCCTCCTGCCCCATACTCTCCCACCGACTCACGCACGCACACACACACACACACACACACACCCGTCCCCTACTCCTATCGCCAAGACCATCCGTACGATGATTAGGAACGGGGACTTGAGTCGTTGGGTCTGCGCTACATCGATATCGATGAACCTGCGGATCATCCTCGATGCACCTTTTTTTTCAAATTGGATCGACGTGCGAACGACGAAGCCACGCCGCACGCACCGACCTTCTACGGCCATTATTAATGACAATTGACAAGCAAGAACATCGTACGGCACTCGCGGCTCTTATCCCTCGTCGTCGTCGTCGTCGTCGTCGTCGTCGTCGTCGTCGTCGTCGTCGTCGTCGTCGTCATCGTCCTCGTCATCGTCATCGTCCTCGTCCTCGCCGTCGTCACCGTCGTCACCGTCGCTTTAATTATTTCGTCGAATCAATAAAAGCCCCAGTCATTTATATCTACTTGTAGCGCTCGAATACGTTACCGATTATACGTTCATACGCTAGTCGGCCATTTTTCGCGCTCTATGACTTTTCGGCCGACGCTAGCTTTCCCCTGCCTCTTAGACGCGGAAATACTATTTATTTCCAATACTGTCATTTGCATTATCGAACGGCCAATTGAATTGGGCAAACTTATACGAATGTTTATTAAATTATGCATTATTCATAAGGTAAAAGTCACACGTTGGAATACATTTATACATCGATGTTATGCTAGATTTTTGTGGAAAACCATTCTGAGAACTTGACGTTAGTATTATATTTTTTTATCGCGAGTGCACACTGCCCCCACCTCATCATGCGCGCGCGCCCACGCCCGCGTGCACACACCGAAACGCTATATGAAACAATGTAATCGTGAATATTAAATCGTAGTAAAAAAGTAAATGCATTAAGTATATATTTTTTAATTTTATTTTTATTTCAGTATTTTTGCGCATCGCTTACAATAAAATAATTCTCATTACAAATTGAGATATCAACTACTCGTAATATGGAGAAGAGTAGAATTTTATGGGTATAAAAAAAGAAGCTGAAGAATGAACAATTAACGAAGACCTGCAAAGTAACAATGCAATCGAAATATTATAGTTTATCTTTATTTGATAAATATTTTTCAAACAATTCGTTAAAAAAAAAATAAAAAAAATAATAATAATAATAATAAAAACAAAAAAAAAAAACGAGACACATGTGTATTTATATACATTTTTATGAGTTGATATTTAAAAATTGCTTACCAGCTTGTGGTAAATATATTTTGAAGGTCAAGTGAATGCATATAGCTATAACTTTATGCAACATTAACTTAATAAACTTAAATGCAAAGGTAAAATATACACGATATCTTTGTTTACATAATATTACGCAAGTTAAGTACAATTGTTACACGTCATTTTACGATCGCAAGTAGTACTACAATGTTAACTGAGAAAAGCAGTTGACTTATAGGTATTCGGATTTGTGAAATATGCTTGTCCATTATCACAAAAATTTCTAATATAACATTAAATATGAATTACACGAAATATATAATGAATATTGGCTCGGTCAATTGTATATGATAATCTATTAACTAACCTATTATTAGTACATAGAATTTTTGAAAATTTAATCTTGTTTTGTCAACAATTTCGCATTAATATTAAGAAAAGTGTCATTCCCATTTTATAAACGAAACAAATAAAATAATGTTATTATCATTAAAATATGAAATTGTGAATGTGTATCTCAATCATTTATGCGTCAATTTATGATATAAAAGTCGCCTAAAACAATGTAAAGCTTCGATAAAGTTATGTTTTTTCTTAATTTTTTGTTTCCTTTTTTTATTTGATTGGAGGGAAAAAAAAAAAAAAAAAAAAAAAAAAAAAAAAAAAAAAAATGATATAATTTCTACTCCTCGAACACTGGCAATATTTATTTAATCTAATGAGCGAAATGTTCTTTATTTTTGAGAATCGAGGCTATGGATATTTTCATAGCTTCTTTTGATGGACTTTGCGAGAAACACAGAAAACCAGATGCCCGTGGCCTGAAAGGAAAAAAAATTACAATTAATACAGTATGTCCGCAATAATGGATTATTTTTAGTAATCGAAAAGCATTTATAGTACTATGAATGATCTATATAAAAGTTTGAAAATCTTACATCGTAATATTTGACAATGGTTTAGCGAATGATTTATTCTTATTATTATTATAATGTAGGACGATATCAGTAATAAGCAGCTCTCTAATGATAAAGTAGAGTAAATCACGGGGAAAAAATCATATGTGTATTAATGTGAATTAAAGAGATGATAATATTCCGCAATACTCCATACTTAATTATAAAATCATAAACATTCTTGATAAAAGGTGCTGGGTAAAATATTTTAATTTATTTAAAAATTATGTTTATTTTAACTTTACGTTCGGTTTTTTTGTATTTTGTAAAAATTAAACTAATTTAAACTATAAGTTTATAAAGCATCAAAGATATATTTATGAATGCATTAAAAAGAAAATAGATAAATAAATTTTGTTAATCTTTTAATAACTAATCAATCGATTATAATTCTTATGGAGTGATCATGTATTAACGTCTTCTGATAAAAGTTGACGCATTAAAGATTTCTTTAAAAGATAAAGGAATGCTTAAATATTGAAAATAGAGATATTTCTATTGATAAAAGATAAAGTATATCCTATTAAAATACGTCAATTATATATTAAACAAAGATTTACTCAAAGTATATAGAAATATAAAATAAAGAAACTAATTGAAACTTAAAGCGGTTGTAAAAATTGTGTTATTAAATATATTAATAACTTATACGATTATTTGAATGTATATATCGATTGTACTTGCGATTTATTAATGTCCAGTGTCCACACACACACACACGCGCGCGCGCACGCACAGAGAGACAAAAATATGAACGAAGAATCAAAAGTATTTTTAATTTTTTGCTTATACTCTTAATATCTTTGTTGGTAAGTTGTAACTGAAAACTAAAATAAAAGTTTATATATAATGTCCAGAACGCAGACAAATGACTGAATAATATTAATGCGACAGATTTTATCGAGGAAAAATTCATATTAAATTCATTTGATTGTTTAAAACTTTTAAATGTTTACATGCCAAAGTTTCTTTTACGACCGTCCACAGAAAATAAAGAGATAAGAATGTATTTACTTGGAAAGGTAAGAATTAAACATATAAGAAGTAAATTCTTTTCATACAATTGATTAAAAACAATTTTGTTAACAAAAATTCGGTATCGTTAATAAACTGTCATCATAAAATAATCTCATATTTATTCAACGATTTTTTTCTTCTTCGTTTATCTCCGCGATATTTTTCAAAAAATGTCAGTCAATAATTGTACTGTCTGAAAGGGTATTATAATGTAGCTAAACCAATGCTCTATAAATATTATATTTACGTATCCGTACCAACATCTACTCGACATTCTATTAATTAATTGCTAAACGATATATTCACGTTGGGCATTTTATTTTCCTCTGACATACGTGTCATTAAAACAAGAAGAACGAAAACAGAAGAAAAAGAAGAAAAAAAACACCGAGGCACAATGTTTACGGATGACCGATCGATAGATTTCACTTTTGTTCATTCGGAAGTAAAAGTCCCGTGTCGTTGCAAGCATTTAAGAAAGGCCAAATGAAGCAGCACGCGTACTCTCGTGACATTATAGTCTACACCAGGGCGTAATTAATTCTCGTCTTGTCGCAGCCGATGTATCAGCAGCATTCGGTATCTCGTACAATGTCACCATTACAAAGACATACGAAAGCTCAAGAACAGCCGGATTTGCGGAATGTCAGAGGAAGAGGGATAAGAGGAAAGGCATCCTGACTTTCGCCGGTTACTCAATAATGCTTCGAGTATTGACGAGTAGAGTACGACCTGGACGAAGGCGATGCCAAGGCCAGCGCCACCGAGTTGCACCGCGTGCGCCTTGACGAATGACTCGAGAGCCGGTAGACAGCCGACTTTGTAGACATTGGTGGAGTTGATGTGGCAGGTTGAAATGGTGCCGAGGTCTTTGAGGTTTTGCGTCGGGCAGCACGAGGTAGGCAGGGTGTCGTTTCCCAAGAGCCGCGTCCACTCCGTGGGGTTATTCGTCCCGCAGCATTCAAACTGTCGACATGAAACAAATTGCCATTCGTTTTATTCGTGAAGACGATGTGGATGGTTTGCTATGGCGATGTTCCCTCGGCGTTTGTTTTTTTTTTTTTTTTTTTAATATTATTTAGACAGTGAATTGTGGTATTGTGGCATGTCAAATTGTACATTGAATGACCGATGCTACGAACGATATTTCTTAATTTCTTTTAGATTTTTTTAGAAACTCTTTGCTCGATAAAAGTATAATAATTATACGCCAAGCGGATGTGATTATTGTAGGAAACTTTTTCAAAAGTGCTTAAAAAATAATCGATTATTTTGCTCTGTAAATATTTATATGTATTTTTTTATTTTTTAATTACAATGTTGGGATCTCAGAAAATAAATAATAAATAAATAAATAAATAAACATAATAATCATAAAACAAGAGCTGAATCACAAATTTTATGAGAGAATATTCACTTTTTATAAACACAAACGGTTAATATGAATTTTTGTTAAAAATCCCAAAGTCACGACCTATCAATTCTTATCTTATGTTTACTACACAATGTTTAAGAATTCACGTTAAATAGTTTATTTTTATTTTTACATTGTCGTCACCAAATATCCAATTATTGATTATCAATTATTGCTTATTGGTATAAGTGAAGATAGATTTCAAATGATAAATATATGTTTAGAGAAACTATATAACGAAGGAATCGATTGTTTCTTAAAATATCAAGAATCAAAAATATTTTCGAAATTTGAAATTCGTGCTTTCGATACAAAATATTAAAACATTTTATGGTATTGACATAATGTACAAAGCCAAGCTTTAATTTGTAGTCGACACTTAGTCATTTTCATGCAATTTTGTTTAATAGTAAAAATTAAGATACTCTTTTACCATTCATTTAGTATTCGTACTTAGGAATTTGGACTGAAAATTAGATTAGACTTTGAAGATGCGCATATTGATTGTTAATGATAAAATATTGATAATTAACTTGGAAATTCCATATATATCTTGATTAATATTTAAAATAAATTTGGTAATTAATTGTCTGCCGAAGCTTTTAAAAACATAGTAATTATTATCTTGAACATGTTATAGAATAATTTTTCCGAAATACCGTTTTACATTTTTGTGTATTATTGAATATCGAAAAATTTTGCAGATCATTCGTAGAAAAATTACGATTTTATAAAAAGAAAGGATAATTTACTTTAGTGTACATTCGGTAGTATATACCACCAGTAAGTAAAAGTTTTGAGGATTCTGTGTTTTTTTCTGTTTTTTTTTTTTTTTTTGTTTGTTTTAGCATAAAAAGTTTACAAAATTAATAATCTTTGTTGAAAAATAAGTAATATAATATGATATTTTTATAAATAACAATGGCATCGGTTTTACAAGAAGAGGCTCTAAACATGTCTCAACTAATGTCTTATTTGATTTATAAAACAATATGCTAGTATATTTTTAAGTTTAATCTCTATAATTATCAGCTATATAATCAAATTTTCCTATATATATTCGCTGTTTTTTTTTTTTTTTGTTGCTAATAGACACATAAAGAAAAAGATTCTTACGTCTTTTTGTAGCTTATTCCAGACTTCAGTTATATCCACGCTCTTGTTATAATTTTTCATAGTCTCGAGCATTTTTTCTTGAATATTTTCCGATGCGGTATTTCTCAAAACATAACCGGATATACCAGCAGATAATTCTAAAATAAACACTAGGACCATCAGGGTTGCAAACTGCAATAATAAATATGTAAATATTAACTTCATAATGGTTTTAACTACGATATAAGGTGGAAAATAATAAGGTGTTTGGATTTCTTTACATTGAATAACATTGACTCTTTGCACTTACGAACGATGAATTAGCATATAATTTAATTTTGTAATAATAATTTTTCATGCAAATATTAGTTATGTGCAAGTAAATGATATATTCCTTAGAAAATCGTTGAGTTTGCATTTCAATTATTCGAATGTATCATTACGTTATCGTTACAATAATTTCATTTAAGACTTCGAGCATCGTAAGTAAGAAAAAGTATCGCTAAGTAAATGCTTATGTTTTATCATATAATGCCATGAATTTGTAATAATTAATATGATTATTTACCGTAACAATCATACAATAATTTTCCCTCACAGCCCCGCAACATCCGAAAAAGGCGATAAAAAAAATAATAGATCCAACCGCTATTAAGAGTGATGGTACGGAGAAAAATCTGTCATCCAGAAAATGATGATAATTATAATAGACACTGTGTATTACCGATCCAATTGACAATAAAATAATTCCAGTAATCTGAAAAAAATAATAATGTTAATGAAATTATTATACATCGGTCTTTATAGTCGATCGTGTCGTTATTTTATAATATTAAGTATTACATGAAAAACAATGCCTTGTATTTGGAATAAATACAACATTATTTATCAAATTTATATCAAATTATTTTTAATACAATGGCGGTGTGTATTTTTATTCGTTAAAATATTTAAAATATTTTATTCGATGTGACGTGCGCGCATTCATATTTTTATCAATTTTTTATAAAAAAAAAAGTTTTCGTACTGAATGTATGTTTAGAATTTATTTATTTATTTATAAAGGATATAATAAAGGTTCGTTATCGTCTATAAAATAGCGAAAACGACGTTTTACGTAAGCCGAAGGCATTTCAATAAATTATTCATTAAATTAAAAATCTTCTTAAATTTAACTAAATCAAAGTTTCTTACAAACTTTATAATTGTCTACTTAACAGGAGCAGTTCCAATTAGCCGACACCCTATTTTATGTATTAAAATTTTTTATAGAACAACTCTTCAATATAAGTCTTCACTGGTAATCTAATTACATTGACTGATTCTAGTAGAAATGACCCACTGTGCTTCGCTCACTAGGCTTCGTTTGCTCTGCTTCTATTTCCCTCCAAAAGCCTTTATATTTAAATGCAATTTAGCATTGATACGAATGAAATAAAGTAGAATACATTGAACGTAATTTTATTGTGTTTAGCGTTCATGATAAAAAGGCAAGAAGGACGGAATGAAAGGAATGAAATATTTGTTAATAGTGTAAGGTATTAGAAAACTCTTCTTGACATACGATCAAAATACATTTAATATTTAATTTTACAAATATT
The DNA here is from genome assembly GCF_000503995.2 of Ceratosolen solmsi marchali. NCBI lineage: Eukaryota > Metazoa > Arthropoda > Insecta > Hymenoptera > Agaonidae > Ceratosolen > Ceratosolen solmsi. The sequence continues at coordinate 553,416 of NW_011948419.1, read as the reverse complement.
TACTAAACAACGCTACATTTATAAATCGATGCGATTCAGCTAGAATTACCTTTGGACTTTCCCACGCATTACGATTATACAAAAGACAGACTAAAGCGCTAAATGCTGACGAATATCTGCCGATAAAGTAATTCCCTACTCAGTATGAAATTATTGATAACGATTAACGTCGTATGTTAAATTAATATTTTTATATGGAATATTAATGGAAGTGACGATTTTAAAAATACGCCCGTTATACTTTCACATCGACACGCGAATCAATTCTTGCAAATTGCCCATTCCATTACAAATGAATAGCGGCGATTATAAAATGCAAATTAATCAATTAATTATGATTAAATAAACTACGATTTGTTTAGAAAAAAGAATGCGAAAGAGACGACGAGTTGATCGACTGGTAATTAATAGTTAAAACGACAATTCACATCAACGGCTGCGGTGTCCGAGCGGTTAAGGAGATGGACTTGAAATCCATTGGGTTCTACCCGCACAGGTTCGAATCCTGTCCGCAGCGAGAATTTTTTTTAAATCTCGATTGTAACTTATCGTCGCATTAAAAAGTTCATCCTCGTGTTTTAATCGTCGTCGCACCCCCCAAACTCCCGCCCACCCCATTTGCCCAACTCCGCCAACTCACGCCGATCTTATGGCAACAGTAAAAATAGTATTTGGAATAGGGGTAGGGAAGGATAGGGAAGGATAGGGAAGGATAGGGAAGGATAGGGAAGGATAGGGAAGGGTAGGGGGAATACAAAAGACTAATTATATTATAATATTTCTAATAATTAGATGAAAATAATATAAGTATTTATCGATGAAAGAAGTTACTTACTTTTACTACACCGTGAACGTAAACTTTTTACATGCTTGTGTGTGCGTTAGTATGTCGTTTATGCTTTTGATGGGAGAAGGCGCGAGTGGCGGCGGGGAGGAGAGAGAGAGAAGGGCGATTAAAATCCTATTTATTAATTGCTGCTCCTGCTACTTTTACTGGATTGAGAGAGATAATGCGCACGATATACACATTATTATAATAATGCATTTCCATATTTAATTTAATCAGAATAAATATATTATATATAAACAAATAATTAAAGTCGTTTTTAATAAACGATTCATATAATTAAGAGATGAGCTATTTATATTTATTAATACACAATATAATAAATTATATTACACGTAACAGTCGTTAGCTTTATAAATCATTTCGAATTTATAATTAACTTTTCTTTTATTAATAGAAATGTTGCAGAGAGTATATGGATTATATGTCTCAAGAACAAAATATAAGCAATAAAATAATAAAAAAGATTAAGATAAAAGAGGAAAGGCAAGGTTTTCTTTCTTATTTCAATCGATCTAAATAATGAAATATGAGAATAATTGCAATGGAGATAAAAATAATAATAATAAAAGGTTTTAAAAGTAAGCTCGAAGCTGCCAAATACGATATTTTTATTCAATACTACCCAATGAGAAGTAATTGCTCTTTTGCAATTTTGTTACTTTCGTTTCATTTTCTTATGCACTCATCGTGAAATTCTTTATCGTATTATAGCCCAAAAAGAAAGAAAAAAAAAACACGTAATCCTATGTAAGATAATAAATCCTTGAGAAAAGAATTAATTTACCAAATAAAATGGAATTATTAATATGTCTTATTATTTAATTAAGCAACTTTCCTTATCTAACAATTGCTGTAAAAGTACATTTAAAAATCTATATTTTCTATAATAAATGTTGCTAATTTAATTATTAGTACACATGCGCAGTTAATATTAGTTAATCTGACTTTTATCATAAAATTGTAAAAATCTCTATCACAGTATAGGACAATATTTGTCTACCTTGATTGTCCCTCATGTAGAAAATTCATATATAATTAGATTATTATATTAATGAAAACGATGATAATGATCATGATGACGATTATGTTGGTGCACGACCACATATCACCACATATTGTATAAGTATATGATTATTTAACGGACTGATGAATTAGCCGGGCAATTATTTACTAATTAAATAATTTGAGCCCTCAATAAATAAGGAAGAATGGTTTGTTGACACTATTGATATATTTTCTAGCAACGTATTAGTTTTTATTATACGTATGATCTTAACCGAAGATTGCGGTTACGTTTATCATACGTAGTAATTTAGGTCGGTATGATTCAAATTTACAAATCTAAATAGAGTAATTAATGTATTATCAAATAAAGCCTTATTTCCTTTTCATAAGATAAATACTTCTCGCCAAGTATTTATTATTTGCTTTTCTTCTTTCTATTTACAGCATTCATCAAAAAAAAAAAAAAAAAAAAAAAAAAAAAAAAAAAATCATTTCAACAAACTCCTCACACATTAATTCCTCAGAGTCGAGGAAATTCACTTTTCCTCGTTAAAATAGAAAATAACTTTACTTCGATTTACATTCGTACAAGTTTTTAATTCAATGCTCACGGCCTTATCCTTTATCAGTACGAGATTCGTAAATTAGCCCTATGACTCATACTTATCGTACTAGCGGTTCATTAATCACAAAATAAATACGATATCAATTTTAAAGAGAAATTCGTAAATTCTGGGAACTTCTTAAAGTATTAGATACGCTTTTAACTTGGATCAGGTATTATCAATAAAAGGAAAATGATAAATTAACAATCGTGTCCGAGTCTTTCGAATCTCCGCGTAAACACGAACGAAATTCCACACAACAATTACATTAACAATAACGTTTTAACTTTCACGCGGAAACCTTAAATAATGGATTTTACGACGATTCCGCAAGCATGCCCCCTTACATTATATCATTATAAATTATGTATCAGACATATCATAATAAATCGTTTCCATAGTTCATTAGACGACATTTCATGCTCTACGCAGTTTGATAAAAATATATTGCGTATTTAGGACAAAAGTAACGCCGTAAACCGGTCTCGTGTTTTCCTCTGAATATCCAAACGATGAGCACTTTGACTTGCACGCCGTTAAATTTCTTTCTTTACCAAGTGTTTGTTAGCCTAACGAATAATCCCCCCCCCCCCCAAATCGTCGCTACGTTATTAATTACGATATCCAATCGAGTGTACACGACATTTGCCATAATCATCTGCCCCCCCCCTCATTCTCTCGCTCTCTCTCTCTCTCTCTCTCTCTCTCTCTCTCTCTCACGCCCATTCCTCACCTTCACCACCTCGGCTCTAACCCCAACTATAAAAACCAAACACCTACGAGTACAATCTAATCGAATCGCCACGCATCGCACGTACGAGCGTATGGTGCTTGCGACAATCACAATTAAATCCATACAACACGCCATGACCAGGCGGCCGTCGTCGTGTTTACTCACACCCAGTAAATATCATAGTAAATTACAGCGAGCTCCATCGAAGCACAATCACCGAGTGATTTAGAAGCCACGTACTTGAACAGCCGCATGCACAAGTTCAAAGCTTCTATTTATCATCTACAAATTAATTATCGCGAGCAATAAATAGCGGTGCATTAAACGGGCGCGTGTGCGCGCGCGCGCACGATAGCGTCACTCTCCTGCAGCGATTCTCGATTAAAAGTAAGTGAGGGCAATTGCGAGAGGAATCGCTCGTGTGTTAAAACACTTTTATAATCTGGAGCGACGACGTAGCGAAACTGTCACAGGACGAGTGTTAAACTTACCACGAACAGTAGATTAAAGACAAACATAAGGTACTTGATGCACTGGGAGCTCGTGGACAATTTTAGGTTACCAACCATGGCTCGCTCGGTTATTTTATCGGCGCCAGCAGCACCGACGTCCTCGTAGAAAGTAAGATGTCTAAGAGAAAAAGAAATGAAGGCGCGCGCCTTAACGCAACCACACGGACACGGATTTCGACGATTCACGAGAGGCGAGGGAACGTTCGTCCGCGGCCACAAGCGTTTCTCAACTGCGCGGCTTCGCTCCCCGCCGATAAGAGGCCGAAAGTAGCAACAGCAACAGTAGTAGTAGTAGTAGTAGTAGTAGTAGTAGTGTAATAGTAGCAGCAGCAGCAACAGCGGCGACAGCAGCAGCAGCAGCAGCAGCAGCAACAGCAGCAGCAGCAGTAGCAACAACAACAGCAGCAGCAGCGTTTCACCGTAGCACTTGTCGCGATATGTCAACCGATATGTCTCGGTCACCGTGCCTCCGTCCCCACCGCCACCTAGCCGATCGTAACCGGGGAACGCACGGGGGAATAAGGAGGAGAAGGGCCGGCGGTCGTCTTCCCGGTCCTCATTGTCGTCGTCGTCGTCGTCGTCGTCGTCGTCGTCGTCGTCGTCGTCGTCGTCGTCATCCTCATCGTCATCATCATCGTCATCATCATCGTCATCGTCATCGTCATCGTCATCGTCACTGTTGTCCCTCCTCTTCCTTCTGGCCCCCCTCCCTCATTCCTCCACCCCTTTGCCCATAACAGACCGCCGGGTCTCACGTTACTATGGCTTGTCGTTCTCTTTTCGCCAACCGCTGGCTTCCGATCATTCCGCGATCGCGAACCCGACGATGACCATTACTTTGTCGGCCGCTCGGCAGTCGCGCGGCGAAGCCGGTTCTCCTTGGATAGGACCAATAGGAAAGGGCATCGACGCGCGTTTCCCGAGACTTAGCGAAGAGACTCGCGACGTCCCGCGGTGCCAGGTTGTGCAACAAGCCCTTCCAATATCTTTCCTCTCGAGGTTCTCTCACAAGGCGCGTTGGTGTATTCAATCGGTGCCAAGCAAATATTCATTCGATCAAATTAGTCGACAGTCAGTCCCTCTATTCGCTATTTTTTATTAAATAAAAAGTAATAATCTCGGCGTACCCTTACCGATACGGAACAACCTTCGAGCCTTACATTATTATTGTTATAATTATTATAATTACTACGACGACGACGACGACGACGACGACGACGATGATTATTATTATTAGTAGTATTATTAGGCCATGTTAATTGAGTGGTAGGGTATCGTCTATCGTTCCCCGTTATCGACTTGCCTAATTTTTTAGAACAAAGCTGCGTAGGAGAAAGCGCTCGTTCGAAATGCCATTTATCTTAGGGTAATGGCAATACATACAATTTTTATAATATTGCGCACCGTGAATTTCAAAATAGTCTATAGAGGGTAAGTTTCGTTATGCACGACGTTATCGATAGATAGATAAAGTTTCTAGTTGGTATTAATTGTATGATGATGGTTGTCCAATGGTTTTAACGAATAGTCCTTGGGAACGGGGATAGTTCTCTTTTTTTTTTTTTTTTTTTTTTTTTTTTTTTTTTTTTTTCGGCATTATTGCAATATTCGAGTACACGCTGCTTAATAAATGAGTAGAGGAGAACACGAAGGTCGTTTCACTGCTCGTTAAAGCTTTAATTAGTTCGATTATTCATGGCTTGGAGTATTAGCGAGAAATTGCGATAAAATGCGTCGTCTATCAGTGAAATTCGAAAAATTTTGTTCGTCAGAATAGCTCGATACGGCGGATGTTTACTTCTCGAAAACATGATTATAGTCAATAAAGCACCACCGCACACGATAGATTATCACTTTAAATTGTTTTTTAAGCGGATGATGTTGTTATCGTTTATAATAAGTGCAATTGGAAATAAATGCGTTTGTTTTTCAATTGATATTGATTAATAATAAACATATGAAATTTGTACACGTTTGTTTACCAAAAAAAAAAAAAAAACAAAAAAAAACAATAAATAAAAAATGTATCCATATTACGTTAAGTCTGATGCAAACCTGTGCATTATATTCTTAAAATAGTTATTTTTTTGAGAATTTGTATAATGTAAATTTCAAATTTTAATGGCGTCGCATTTTATTCTTATGTTATATTTTAAAGTTCCTCACAGTCGTGTTATCTCTTCTCGTTTCTTGTATAACTTTAAACTCCCGATGAATTATGGCTCTTTACACTTTTCTATATAACTTTATCATCACTCAATCGATCATTTACCAAGTTTTTAATTTTTACATTCATTAAATTTTATTTTATAGTCTCGAGTATTTTCTCTCCTCTACTTTACCTCCCGCCGCCTTAAATTAGCTTAACAAGTGCAGTTTTTCTTTCTTTTTTTTTTTTTTTTTTTTTTTTGCTTTTCATTTAACAATTTCACTAATTTTTTAAACTGTCTTTACGATAGCTCTCCAATCTCGTTTTATTACTTCATATTATATATATTTTTTTTTTCTGCAGTACATTTTCTATACGATATAGGAAATAATTATATTTGCCTTTCCCATTCAATTTCTTCGTTTACCATTACATTGATTATTTGCCTTCGTTTTCTCTCTATTTAATAAAATTTTCCACTCCTGCTCAATTGCTTCTACCTTTTTAAGACTTCATTTGCCATCTTTCTTCAGATTCCTTCCAACTTTTATTCTCATCGTTTTATCGTCTATATATTTTTTCCTTTGTGTCCTATTTTCCCATTCTTGCTCGAATGCATTATTTATTTATTTTTTTTTCTTTCTACTTCACTCGCCAACGCTTATGTACAATTTAATATATTTATTCAATCACATAATTAAGTTCCGAAATATTCCATCACTTTTCTTAATTGCAACATCTTCCAGCTAATATAAATAAAAAAAAAATCAGAGAAAAAAAAATCTATGTTACACCCTTGCAGTAAGAACATTCTCGATTAGTCACTACAACTTTCATTAACAACATTTTTTATATTTATATTTAACTAACCAATTTATTTTTATACACAATATAGTTTCATAATTCTTTGCTTTTTTTTTTTAATATTTCACACTTCCTTGGCATTTTTACCGTTTTGTAAAAAATACCAATACTCTTTTCTCCTGAGTTTTTAAATCAATATTTAATGATTTTTTATTCCTCGAGCATGACTGATTCTCTATACGTAGTTGTTTCATTTTGTTATTAATATATTAGTCTTCCATTTGAAGTGTAATTTGTATAAATTTTACTATAATCAAACATTGTTTACTTAAAAATTTAAGAACAATGTTAACTTATTTCTTTTTTACGTGACCTTGTGTCGACTTTATGATTCAATAAGTGTGTACGCTATTTCTCTCTACGTCTGAATAATAAATATTTCACATTTTTCTTCGTTCTACTCAGTCGTTCATTTGATATTTCGTTATATATTTTACGCACCCTATTAATAAAATTAGCTTATCTGATATTATGTATTTGATTTTAAATATAAAGTTTATTACTTTAACTGTCTTTGTTCTATTGTTTCAAAATTGTTTGATTATGCAATAAAACACTGATAAGTTGAGTGAGAAATACATAAAAAAATAATATAATAATTACTTATGATATATGATATTTATGATATATAAATTATTGTATGTGATATAAACTTGATAGATATTAAATGAGAAACAGAAGAATTTGGATTCCGATTCGTTTTAATATACATGTCACGAGCCCAACTACATTACATATGTATTTATAAATAAGAGGATTAACGGATTTATGACTGTTCCATTTATTTTTAACTTTCCATATAATTTAATTCAATATTTATTCAATTGTAGGATTTGAGAAAAGGAATTTTAAGATTTTTTCATGTATCTATGCGTATTACAATAAATGTCATAAGCACATGTACACCATTGCATATTTAAAATTAGATTTAAAGAAAACATTCTTACTTGGCGTCAAACATTAATTATATTTAATTAACATTGATCAAATATCAGAATCATTAATCACAATTTTTCAAAACATTCCTTATTACGAATGGATGTGCAACCTGCATTTCTATAGTTTCACGTGGTATGAGGAAAAATTTTCATCGCTGGCTTTACTAATTTTTTATAAAAATCATCAACAAATAAGGTCGAATTTACATTTTAGAATTGGCAATATTATGTCCATTTAATAACTGAGATTAACATTTAGTTACTATAGATAATTTAATAATTAATTGAACGAATTGGGACTGTACAATATAATATATTTGACGAATTGTTAACGGATAATATAATATGTTGAAGGCAATGCTTTAACTGGTCTTTAAGAGCAAATGTTTGCCGAAAATTCGATACAAACTAAATTCTACACATAAAATTCTTAGATTTTCCATATTAAAAGAAGTACACACCGACTAAAGTTACAATAGTTAATTACAAAAGTATGGTATACTGAAAACATAATAGTTCCTGGAAAATTGATTTACGGCGCTGGGGGCTCGAGTTACTAGAAAAACACAAATGCGACCCAACTGCTGAAAATAACCTCTTTTTTTCATTTTAATCGATAAATACTTTAATAATCAAGCCTTTTTTATTTGCAAGCACCAAAAATCAATTGTATTGACAATAATTATATATAATTATTGATATTTATTGAAAATCTATTAATTTATCATTAATATTGACTTATTTCTATTCTACGTAAATATAAATGTATATCGAGTTATTATACGTATATATAAACATTAAATTTAATGCAAATTTAATGGCGGAAATTTTTTTAAATACTATTATTTAACAATATTACATTTAAATTAGATATTAAAAAAAAAAAAAAAAAAAAAAAAAAAAAAATGCAATACATTTCAAGTATACATTGCTTAGTCTTATTGGATATCAGTTCTATTAAAGAATAACTGCTGTACGTTCGTTGTATTATGAATTCCTTTTGAAAACTTTCTTGGGAAAATTATGTTTAAATTCCATCAATAAAGTTGAAAGATTCAGAAAAGCGGAAGGAAAATTCTGTAAAAAAATCCAGCCCCATATATAAATCTTTACATTCAAAATTGGAGTACGTTACACAAATAATAATAATAATAATAATAATAATAATAATAATAACAATAATAATAATAATAATAACAACAACAACAACAATAATGATAATGATAATAATAATGATAATGATAACGATAACAACGATAACAACAACAACAACAACAACAATAATAATAATAATAATAATAATAATAATAATAATAAATTGGAACGATTGAATTTAATGAAAATTAGTACTTTTTAAAAAAATATTTGAATTTTCTTTTAAGAAAGCAAACGCAAATTAATATCTTACTCTATAAGACTGTATTGCTAGATTATAAAAGAATGGAGAAAAATAAGTCAGCCATTGGATGAAATTGTTAAACAAAAAATCTAATTTTACACGAATTTAGAAATACGTGATATTAAATTTGAATAAGTAAACAATTGTTCACGTAAAACTATTCTATATACGCTACATCTGCTATTTACTTATTTAACAACTGTTCTGAGTTAATATGCTGACTTAATATACGATGAAGTTTTATCTGAATATGTTAATCGATATGATAAATTTATGGAATACTCACGACAAACATTTTGTATTATAAAAATTTCATGTAATATTTGCATTTCTAATGTTTCATAAATAAAAATTAGACGAAATTTTTATTGTAAAACAGCCCGCTACTTAGCCATATTCGTCATAATTATAATATTAATTTGACATGTCAGTTATTTGCTTATTATTTAGCAAATCAATTTAATTTCTTAAATAAATTAAATTTCATCTTTAAGATTTATATCAACTTTACACTCCGTCTTTGTCATTTCTCTTATGGAATATTTTTATTAAGATATTTTAATACTATGTATTATGACATTTTCATAGCCGTACTTTAATAATTTAAAACAAAAATTCGTTATTTTCAGCTTAGTTATAATAGCATCTGGATCTTTATTTCCTTCATAATTATTTTAACTCTGCGTATATTTGTTATCGTATCTCAACCGGAATTCCCCACAATTCTTATATATAATTAGAATATAAAAGAAAAAAATATATATAAAAATTTTTTAATTTTTATATACTTAGTATTTTAAGAATTATAGTTCCAATTACTCGTATCGCACATTGCACCAACAAATTATTTAGAGATAAAAGTTATAAATGTACTCAATATTTTAGTAAGACTTTGAATATTGAATTTTCACATTTTCGTAATAAGGAAAAAAAATAGTACAAACGCGTTTTTAAAAATTTAATCGAATTTCAAATATCTATAACATATTAAAAATATATATATATATATATATATATATATATATATTTGTTAATATATCGTGCTTGAACAAGATTACAATTATATTCAATCGTATTTTAATATATTAAATATAAATATAAATATTAATTTTAATTTACTTTGGTAATTTGTGAGAAGTGCGAGAACTTCATTGATATGACTTCATCGATGATGACTTTTTAAAGGATTCTGCTCTTATTTCTATTCAATTTTGATTCCAAACTTTATTAAAATAAAAATTTTAACATTTATTATAATAATTATATATTTATACGTATAAAAACAGAAATGCATAAAAATTATTATTATGAAAATAATAAAACTATCAAAATCTCTATTTGTTTTGTAAAGCGTTGATATAAAAAATCTATAAAATATTTTCTCAAATTGTTTGATTTATTTAAATTGTATCAAATTATTCTTATACAAAAAAATATAAATTAATTAAATGCACTCATATTAAACTCTATTCGGTTCTGCAAGTGAACAAATTAATTAATATATTTATAGTTCTATTTAAAGGCTAAAATTCAATATATTACGTATATGTATATACATATATATATGTATATATAATGATAATATATTGAGAGGATAATATATTGAATATATATATATATATTATAAAAAATATAAATCTTTATCTTATATGAGTAAAAACGGTGTAAATTATTTTCTCCAGACTTTCTTCACTGAACTACCAAATCCCTCGTCTAGATGGCACTACTAACAAATTTTCAATCATTTTCCATTTTTTACTCCATTTCAAAAACAAATTCATTGCTATATTTGTCGAACACATATTTTCGTAGCAAATATTATTTTACAAAAGTAAAAGTAAAGTTAAATTTTTTAATGAAGTTTAATAAGCAAATATTTAAAAAACTCCTATTAGAATATGTTTGATGAATTAATGGATTTCAACTTTATAAAATATTTAGTTAATACTATAAAAAATTAAAATATAGTAACTATGATTTCAAAGAACCATTTTTTGTATTAACAAATTTAAACATAAAATATACATATAACGATACTGATATTACAAAACATATAATATTGACGCCTTTTTTTTTTTTTAATGAAGAAAATAAGTTCTCAATAATAATTCGCATATAATGAAGAATCAAATTGGCATATGTAATTATTATTAAAATAGATCTTACGATTTTTCTATAATATATAATTACGATATAGGTTATGCATAAAAGTCACAATATAATTATGAACAATAGTAAAGTATGTTTATCGGATTGAATTTTAAATATTCAATATATTGGTAATAACAAAATTGGAAGAGGATACTTTGACTTTTATCATTAATTTTACTATTACATTTATCTTTAAAATAATACTATTTATATAATATTTTATATAATTATATTTTATTTTAACTATATTATATGCATCTTTTTCTACATATCATAAATATTTTTATATTTTAAACGTGTTTATAACTATGTTGTAAAAACCATTACAAAAGTCATATGCTGAACATTCTGTCAACAAAACAAAAAATAATAATATAATGATTCTCACAAAGCTTATCAAATTATTTATTAAACTTTAAGAATTAAATCTTTTGGTAAATTGGACGTTCTTAATGAAATTCAGATTTCAATTGCTGTATACCTACACTGATGGTACGAAAAGAATTGAGATATTACTTTAGTAATATAAAGATTTTTTATTACAAATGAATTGAAGTATTATTAAGTGATAATTATGATGACTTTACAAAGGAATATTTTATTTATGTAGACGGTAAATAACAAGATAGCCAATCGTATGTATTTGAACTAAAATAATTAAATCGATACTAGCTGAGTTCATGATAAATAAATTTAATGCTTTAATAACTGACTAAAAATTGAAATGACGTAACTGAACTATAAAAATTAAACATTATAACGGAAAAATATAAGCCACATTCTATAACAAATTTATTATTTAAAGAGAAAATATGTCTCAATAATTTTTTAAATCTCTACAATAACCGATTTGAACCAATTAAATTTTCTATATCTATCAATCCATATATTGTTTGTAAAATCAAATAAAAAATATTTCTTTAAATATGATTTATTTGTGATAATATAAATGAGATATTTTATTTCACATTCATTTATACGTCAATATGTTGTTTTTCATGTTTTGGTATGTTATTTTGAATATTTGGATTTGATTTCTGATTTTTTATTGTTTAAATAAAATATTTGAATTCGTTTCGTAAATGAACAACATTTTTAAATTAAATTTCTTAATTATTTTCTTTACAAATGGTTTTCTTACATTGTTTTGCATTAACATTAATAACAAAATAAATTTCTCGATAAAATCAAACTCTGATGATATGAATTTGAATATCTGGTATTTTTTTATACACACTAATACTGGCAGTTAACATTAACATATTAAATTATTTATTAATTAACACATTCTTAATTTAATATTCTATCTACATAATTGAACAGCAACATATTAAAGAATATGACTATACGAGAATTTATGTAATTCTTTTTTTTTTTTTTTTTTTTTTTTTTTTTTTTTTTTTTTTGTAAAAAATTAGGATAGAGAATTAAGATCAAATAATTAAATAATTATGAGAGTAATTATGAAATAATTTGTTAATAATACTGGCAAAGAAGAAATACTTTATAATTAATTAAATTAAACCTATTATATACTATAGCTGTGTTATATCAATGTATTAAAGTATAAGAGATAATTAATACAATTTATTCAAATTTTAGAAAGATGGATTATTTTCTAATCAAAAATATTAAATTGAGTTACTGTTTATTTACACTGTATTTATATTGGATAAACAAGTTTTTATGATTTACTACAAAGCTAACAGTTAAAATAAGAGTAATCTAAGTAAGTATAAGAAGTGAAAAGTAAACAAAGCAACATAGAAATCAAATAATGTATGTTATAATCTGTATAATGTAATTAATATTAAATGTAATTATAGTATTATAATGAAAATCATTTTTGTATGTAATTAGCAGAATAAAAATATTAGTTATCCCGAGAGAATTACTATTATATTGAATAGGGAATGTTATAATATACAAAACTTATGCTACAAAATTATCATAAAAGTAAAAAATTTAGAGCAAAAAATAAAAACAATACTCAGTATAATTAATAGTATATAATAAATAAAATAGTAAACGCACATAAAAGCGGAGAAAAAAAAATTTAGAAATTATTATTCACATAATAATATATGGTATCAAGGAATATTGAATATTATAAATTAAAGAAGGTACGATGTAATAAGTTATTATTATGAAATTGTTATCGATAGATAAAAAATAAACATCATTATCAATAAATATTAGAGATAATAATAATAATACTTCTGTAAAAAAATATTTTTAAATAAAAAAAATTTGAATTTTATATCACCCGCATAGTTATATCGATATAAATTTTATGGCCTCCAAAGCTTGATTAAACTACAAATAAAACTACTTTTTTCAATGAAATGCCAAAAATTCTTTAGATATGTTTAGGGGAAATAAAATGAAGTATTATGATGTATCTATTAATTCGATTTATTTTTTACGTTTTAATCTTTAATCTTTATTGATAATTTTGAAAATGATTGTACTCATGAAAAATTTTTTAATCATCACAGTATAAACTATTTTCGTAGTTGTACTTTTTCAACTACGAACTTTATTTTATTTCTGGAATTTATAGTTGAAGAAATTAGCATTAAATCTCTACGGATATCTTGATATTTATGCTATTCTAATGCTTATATTAAACAATCATAAATATAGTCAACAAATCTTATACCTCAATTTTTCCATTATTTAATTTGTTCATATAAAAATAATTTTACATAGTTTTCAATATATACAGATTTTTATTGTATTTTCATGTAAATATTTTTAAAAAATTTTAAATATTCTATATTTCTTATTCTTTATATATTTTGTTTAAATATATTAAACAGAATGAAAATTATTTCATAAATTTAAACACATATCATGCAATAACTGAAAATACATAATTGCTTTAATATTTCTATACACTTTCTATTGATTTAATACATTGTACTATTGCAATTATTTTCAAATTAATTATCAAACTGTCGTTTGATTAATTTTTGAAATTTAAATCCTTATGATTTTCTAAATAATGGTAATACATTTTAAAAATATTCCATACGAGATTTTGAAATACATATAATGTCATATCAAATTATATTTCAAAGCCAAATTAATTAAAAATAACTTTTATTTATTTATAATTTATTGCTTAAACCTATACTTGTGTCATTATCATCTTTATTATTTTAAATTTAATTTCTCATTAAACAATGCATTATTTTTGTCTCTTTATACTTTTATTGACAAAAACTAGTTTCACATTATTTGAAACGTTCGTTTGTTCCAACTTTTTATTTGTCATGATTTCTAATATTCTTTTGAAAATTTTGATTGATTGGAAACTTTTATATATTTAATTTCTTTCGATATAACAGCCACATTGTAAAGCGAGATATATTAAGATTTTAAAGATTTATCTATTTCTTTGTGCGTGAGAAAAATTTTTTGCTAAAGCTTAACGATTTTATTAACATGATATGTACATTTGGAAATTAATTTTTCATTTTATTTTGGCCACGATTGTATGTACTATTATGCTATTTCACGCTATATATATATATATATATATAGAATATTTTATGCTACCTTTTTTTTACAATAAGCTTCTCTTAGTAACTTATTATCATGGATGAGTGTACATTTTTAATGCATCTTTAGTGCACTCAATTTATGAGTTAAGTATAAATCTATTAATCTAATATTTAAAATAAAATAAATTTCTAATTGAGTAAATACGCATTTATTAGTAATAGTGTCATTAAGTTATTTATTCATACTGAATTGTATGCATTTATTATTTGAAATTTTTATTATACGATATTCCATAGAGTTGATCGTCTCATTTAAGACATTTAATAACGTTAAAGTTTTTAAATAAAATTCATTGCTGAAATGTAGATTTATTTATGAATTAAATTCAATTCGAAATTATTTTGCGAGAGCTTTTTTTTTTTATTTATTGTACGATTATGTATGTTGCTATCAATCATTTTATTGACATTAATTCATTAGTTTATTCATTCTAAATATATTATTTATTTGCACGAAATATACTTATGTAATTGCACTTATCTAATGAATTTTGTAATTAAAGAAATTAGTTGTCCAAAGTAGAAGCAACAATGTTTGTATCAATTGAAAGACAAAGTGACAAAGCATAAGTTTAAAACAATATTTCTATTTGTCGTTTTATAATTCATTATTCAATGTATCATATAATAATGGTGATAAAACTAGAATCTCTACAATACCAAATCAAAATACGTACTACATAGTTTTCTGCAGTAATTTAATATTTTTAACTATTAAACATCAATTCTAGTTGGCAAATCTCTGGTAATGGAAAATAATACAAAAAAAAAAAAAAAAAAAAAAAAAAAAAAAGAAAGAAAGAAAGAAAGAAAGAAAGAAAGAAAGAAAAGAAAAAAAATGAATTTTCACATTAATAATATGTCAATAAATAGTTGATATTTAATAATTCTCGTATATGAAAATATAAAAAAATCAGAGTAATTCATGGCAATATAAGGCAGCTAATCATATACATTGTAAGGTATATTAATATAAATAAATGAGATATTTCAAATATTTAATTCTCCAAATTAATAAGTGAACGCGCGTAAGTCGTAATTACATCGAATTAACAGGGAGATAAAATAGAAAAATATCAAGTATGAGAAAAAAAATTTTTTTTTGCTTTTAATTGTATTTGTGAGGCAATGATCATACAGCATTGAATAACGACATTTTCACTCCATAATATATGTATTCGATCGCACAACCGCATTGTCTGAGTATTATACGTGCGCGCGCGCGTGCCTCAGCACGAGGGAACGAGTAAATT
Organism: Ceratosolen solmsi marchali; assembly: GCF_000503995.2. Classification (NCBI taxonomy): domain Eukaryota; kingdom Metazoa; phylum Arthropoda; class Insecta; order Hymenoptera; family Agaonidae; genus Ceratosolen; species Ceratosolen solmsi. The sequence continues at coordinate 537,388 of NW_011948419.1, read as the reverse complement.
AATGATTGGCCGTATAGGGTGCAGGTATGTATTATCCGGTTTGTTTGTCGACTTCGAACCCCTTGGAGAGTGTTCGCGCAAGCAATGAAGATATATATGACAATTAAGATTTGACATTGACTTGAAGTTAAGCGAGCAGTAGAGCAGCAATAGAGCGACAAATTGCATGCAGGTGTCCCTCAGAGGAGACGTATAAAAATTAGCCATGCGTGTATATAATATCATTACCCCTCGCTGCGGGCAGCATCGATCAATATACACGTGTGTGTACGTAAGGGCCATAATACTTCAGCTGTATTAAATCCATTTTTATAGGTGTGCAAGCTCGCAGGAGGGTAGATACATGCATAGCTTTAATACGAGAATTCGATCGAGCTTAGAACGACATAGCAGGAGCGAATGAGAGATATGGTGCACCTAAGTCACGATGAAGAAACTCGCGACGAAAATATGTGTTATGTCACGATGGAAATTGTTTAAATAGATTTTTATCTACATTACGAATGTCAAATTTGCCTTGTCTATGAAAGGTTATTGGATTCGTTATTGTGCCGTTATTATGAATATCGCGCATTATTCAAACTATAATATTATTGCTAAAACTGGTAAAACGTGTCGAAATTAAATAAAGTTTAAACAAAAATGAGGTTATATTTTGGCCGCTGCTTAAAAGAAAATTTAATATTCATATCAAGAGGAAATTTTTTAAAAATTTTATATCAATATTCATATTTAGCTATAATTATTGGTTCAACGTTTTTTTTTTTTTTTCATACTTGGCGAGCGAGTATGTATTTCTAGAAAATACAATACCTTACAACCGACGTGAATATTATTTTTTATAAAATAACACACCAACAGATACTTATAGAATTCAATACGAATGCATTTATTGATTTAATGTAAAAATACTTCATCGTTAATCATTTGCTAATAATAAATTGCAAATAAAAATTGAGGTTGAACATTTGTAGGTTGATGATTTGTATTGCAAACAATACACTTAAAACATCCATCATCTACATTATTTAATGAATGCACGATTTCATAAAATAATTTATAAGAATTTATGAAATTGTATTTGAAATCGATAGGCAATAACATTTGCCAATATAAACGATCGTACTGTTAAAATAGTGCTAAGTGCAACATTGTCGCCCACGTCAAATAATAATTCCTTTATAAATATTGCAAAATGACGAGTTATTTCAGAACTGGTTTTTGCACGATAGTGTGTATTTATTTTCTAACTATTGCATTTATTGTAAAACGAAAGGCTATAATATAATAACATAACAAGTAAAATATTATTTAGCGTAAATAGATATTTGATTTAACTTTTTTCGTCTAATAAATGAGAGTAGACATTGAGCTGTTTTTATTACTAATACGTTGATTAGTCTAATAGGAATTTATTATAACTTAGTTAATACGCACATTGCAGAATTTACTTTGAACCATGAAATTATCGTTATTATAAATATAGGTTTTTATTATTATGATTATATTACTTTTAAGTTAATTTCAATTCAAGCAAATAATGAAGAAATCCACGTTCTATTCGGAGGGTAAATTATTTTCTAAAAAAGAGAAATCTAATATACGAAGAAATAATCTTATATTAATTAAAAAAAAAAAAAAAAATGACTTCTTATATAAAAAGAAAATTAATCTTCTATTATTCAACATTTAGAAAATATTTATTATTCAGAAATAATTATTCCTTACGTAAATAATATTTCCTACGAACGAACTTGGCTGTAAGTTATGGTTATGGTACAGTAAAGAGCAGTTTATTGTTCATATACGATATATACGAAGAAGTTTATAATATGATTTATAAAAATTGTGATTTATAAAAGTCAAGCTTTAATAATTTTATCACAAAATTTTATGGCGCACGCGAAAACACACGCACGCACGCACGCACGCACGCACGCACGCAAACACACAAACAAACAAACAAACAAGCAAAAAGATGTAATTTTAACGGGAGGTAATTCATAACCTGATAACTTGTTTATGTTAAATGAAATAAAAGCAAAAATAAAATGTGTGAACTCTCAATGAAATTACTCTTTAAATCGAGGTACCTGTTATACTTGGGGTTGGTCGATGTTTAAGGGGCTCTATGTAAGCAAGGCGCAAAGAGCGATAAAGAATACGAGGGAGAGGTTTAAATAAAAAAAGAAAGACAGATATATAGATATCAACGGACCGTAACAGGGGGTTATGCCTCTATATGATATGTATAAGTGCACTTGCGTATTATACGTACGAGGCTGCATATGTAAAGAGAACACTTTGCTTCACATCGATGCTCTTTTCTCATAATAAATTTCTATTTCTTTTATACAATGTTGTAGCGGAAAGGAGAAAATATTCTACAACAATCGTCAAGAATTCCGTTGAATATGCATTGTTATAATTTATTGTGTCAAGTAGATTTTTGAGTGTTGGACGATGGATTATTAATTACCATAGTAATTAATTCTAGGTATTACAAAAGAAAATTATACGACAGGTATTATTTTACTGACTATATCAAATAAAATACAATGTAAAAATCCATAATCAGTTATAAAAATATCATAACACCATTGTAAATTTCACGTCAATTTTGAAAAACATAATGACAGTGTCTTGTCCAGATTTATAATAAACGTGATTTATACAATTTTGGAAAAGAAATTTTAAAAATCAATTATTACACGAATTATATATTTGTAAGAGTGAAATACGACAATTAGCTAGCCGTGTGCGTTGTATCTACAAATTTTTAGTCGGGCAAAATCAAAAGCAATAAGATGATTGGTCGACGGATTCAAACTCAAGCCATCGGAAACACATTTTAGACGAATTAGACGAAATTCATTTATAAATTGTCAAAAATTCTATTACGTTTATGAATTAAGCAAAATTTTATAAATTAAGTCCTTGAATTATTAATAAACTCTCATATTATGAAAAAATTATCAAACACATCTTTAACATTTAAAAGTTAAAGATTTAATTGAATATGGTGTAACGTGGAGACGTAGGAAATTATAAAAATCGATAAATATAACAAAAATATTCTATCCCCTATATTTAAAATACAAACAAATGGCTTTAATAATACTTACGTAATAATATTGTTTAGATATTAAAAAAAAAAAAAAAAAAAAAAAAAAAAAAAATTTCACAGTGTATAAAAATATACAAGTTATTTCAGTCATATTTCTTAGACACTGAAAACTTCTGTCTACGTTTAAAGTATTTACAAAGTGAATATAAATTTTTATTCAATTGAATTTCAACACGATTGCAAAATTATTATAAATTATGTCGTGACTTAAAAAAAAAAACTCGTCTTTTAAGACAGTAAACGTACAATTACTTAGATTGCAACTTAATTAATATAGTTTTAAACTCGTTAACAGGCATTTAGTAGTCAACTTAATTTATCAATTATTATGTTTTCTTGTATTCTTGTTATTGTTTAAATCGAATTAATTGGCAAATACAATGATGCGCGTTGGTCGGAAATATCGGCGCTTCTACAAATCGCACAACACGGCATTACGAGGTGCCATTTAAAGTAGATGTTACTTTAATATTTCTACATGCGTGGCTAGCAAAACAGCTGAAGTAAGTGAGCATGAAAAGGTAACGATAGCACAGACACAAGCAATGATAACAATAACAATAACAATAACAATAACAACAACAACAACAACAACAACAACAACAACAACAACAACAACAACAACAATAATAATAATAATAAATGAGAATAATAAAAAAGTAGCAAAATTAAGAATTAAATAGATAAAGGGCCCCGTTGAAGCGAATAGACGAAAAAACTTTGTCGAGAATAGTCATTGTAACGACTTGATGATTAAGGATGCGATTACATTGATTAAAAGCCGTTGGTTGGTTACCAAGCCAATCGCCCATGGTATTTGTAATAAATATTAAAAATCTATCACTCTTCCTATTTATTTATTCATTTATAATATAAGTATTGTAATACGGTCGTTTACAATTTCATAGAATTTTTTATCGCAAGTTATTGAATATCAATACGTGTCGTCCAATACTTGAAAATTCCAGGCTACGCACGCAATACCACGCAATGTTGTTGAAATTTATCTTATTATCCGACGCGTCGCTCGGACATATTTTAAGAGAAGAGCGTGCAACGCGGCCAAGCAATTGAGCAGAGCAGAGCAAATGATTCACAGTCACGAAGAAGAGTAAATTTTCGTCCGGATTTGTTGAAACATTTGAAAACTCGACGATGATGGCAACGTGTCCCGTATATTTCCCTCGGCGATACAAAGCCAAAGTCCCCCCACGGCCACGCGTAACTAGGCGTCAGTCACGCGCGCGCGCGCGCGCGCTTTCGACGTAAGAGCATAGAGAGAGAGAGAGAGAGAGAGAGAGAGAGACAGACAGACAGAACGTGCATGGGCGCGTGTGCGTATGCATTGTCCATGTAAAGAAATCGAATGCACGGGCGACTGGCAGCCGCGTAGTAGTCGTAGCGTCCGTCGTCCGCTGCAAGGAGGGAAAAGGGTAGGTGCGCCCCGTCAATCCGCTCCTCCGACCTACGACAAACCTGCCCCTGTGACGACAAACTGTCGACGGGCTGTCGCCCAAAAACTCGTCGCGACGCCCTCGTGAACGACTCCCCCCTCCCCCGCCCACCGTCCACCTACCCATTCCCATTTTCATTCTCCCATAAACGAGGCTCGGCGGTTTTTGGGTTCGCCACTACTTCTCGCGCGCCGCGCCGTCCAATTTATCGAAATGTTACTACTTTATTTACTTCTTCGTCTTTCCCATCCCCCAGGAGCATTATCATCGATAGGGCATTCGACGTCTCATCTCTCATACGCATCGCCGAATCCATTGATCTTCACAAATGTGCCATGATATTGTTATTCGACTGGGACGACGGTTAGCGACGACGGCCAGTTGCTAACGATTATTCCTATTAACGCTGGCTCGTAACGCACAAAGGACAGAGGGAACGCGAAATCCATAAGCCACCCCACACCACCGTCGGCGCGTTTCGGGACTTTGTAATAACAAACCGGCTTGGCTCGACAATTGGAGCTCGGGCGCACGCAATGGGCCTCGATATTCTCCATAGGCAGAATCATTCGGACATCGGCCGAAGTTGGAGTTGGGGGGATAGGCGGGTTGCGGGGCATCTCGCGATCGCATCTGGTAAGATGCGACGGTTGGGCGGTGGGGGAGTCGAGGGGCACGGGGGCTCGTCCCATGAAAGAAAAGGCGCGAGAGAGCGGACGATCGCAGGTACGGCGATCGCATCACGACGGTCTCGAGGACGATCGTCTTTGGGCGATCGAGGGGGTAGTGGTGAGCCGAATGAGCGAAGCCTCGGAGGAAAAGCGGCGAACAAAGGAAGGAGCGCGGCCGCGAGAAGGTGAAGAAGGGAGGACGGAGCCGCAAAAGGAGCGAAGTCGAGGAGAAGGCTCCGCGCGTTCGGGGAAAAGCCGAGCGGAGGTTGGGTGCGAGGGCGGCGTCGATTGGTCGCCGCGGGACGCGATGCTCTCCCTCTCGCTCGCGGACTCGCGCGCGCAGCTGTCGTCGGGGGTGGGGGCAAGACCGGAGCGCGCGCGGCCCTTGCAGCTGCATGCAGCTATATGCAACACAGTAGTAGCATCCGAAGAGTCGTTGTGTCTCGTGTTGGACGTGCGCGCGTTTCTCCCAGCAGTCAGTGCTCGTCCCGGTTTAGCGCCGAGGAAACGCCAAGAGTCTCCAGGCCGACTGAGACGATAGATAGAGGAAAAGAGAGAGATAGATAGAAGGAGAGCGAGTGTCCTATCTACGCACAGCGCGAGTCCTGCGCGTCCTTCTCCTCCTGTCCTAGAGGAGACGACGTCTCGCTTCGGCCGCCAAAATGGTGTCCGGAGGCATGGCCTGTGTCAAGTACCTGCTGTTCCTGTTCAATCTCATCTTCGCGGTGAGTCGTGCTTTGCTAGAAGCTGGTCGGCGGGACCATGGGACCATAAGGAGTATGACGAGCAAGGGGGGTGGGGGTGGGGAGTAGGACGAGCGACGAGCGACTCGCATGTACGTGGCACCATTTCCTTAGGGTCCACGCGTTTTTCGGTCTGTATTTTTCGCGCGCGTCCATCGGCGTCCGTCGCGTAATCCGCGACCGTTCGATAATCCCGGCTGAGCGTCGGCGTCGGCGTCGGCGTCGGCGTCGGCCTCGGCCTCAGGCTCGGTCTCGGTCTTGGCTACTTCCCCCCCCCCCCCCCCCTTCCCCCCTCCCCCCCCCCCCCCTCCCCCAACCCAACCCACCCACCCACGAGTGCACGGCAAAGAAATACGACGCGGCGCCAATAGCTTTTTCCCTGGCGTCGGTGCATTCGATTTTATATGCGACGACCCCCGCCCGACGTTGCCCCAACGCTGAACTCTGTCCCTTCGCTATTCTGTCTCTTTACCCTCCTCCCTCCCTCCAATAGCCCCCTTCATCGCTCGTCCCGTCCCGTCCCGCGTTGCGGTGCCAGGCAGCCCGACTGCCCGTCCCCACCAACCTCCCCTCCCCTCTCCCTCGTAGCTTCGACAGCCGCGCTTCTCGCTTCTTGGCGATTTCCAAATTGCGGAAAGGCGGCACTGTAAATGTTGTCCTTCGAGAGAATCTTGGGAGACGGTTGCGCTCGAGTTAGCGAGCTGGAAACGGAGATTCGATATGCTTTTGGGCCTCGTGTGGCGAACAGCTTTCGTGACGAGGCCTTTCCGAAATCGACACTTCCCCCCCTCCCGTCCCTCACCCCTCTTCACCTTACCCCATCCTCCACCATCTATTGTCCACCCTTACCGCCTCGCTCTATCCCTCGAACCGCCTCGTTTTAGCGACTAAAAATAACCGTTCCTCTCGAGGGTTTCCAGATTGTATTTTTCAACTTGACAGTCAGTCCCGCGCTTCCTGCATTGGCCTTTCTTCGGCCGTCCTCTAACGTTCCCATGTTTTTTTCTCGGCGCCGATACTCGTCGGAGTTTCTAAACGGATTCATTGAACAACGGCCACTAGTCGTTGGCTCAGCGGCTGTCGGCATCACGGTCAATCACTCGCCTAGCACGAATGTCGTAACATTACGTTCGCTCTCGATACATCTCGATACGGTTGATTTAGGATCGTTTGGCAGGATCGACTTAGCTAGTTGGTTCGTCCCAACTAGCGCAAACGAATCGAATATTATGCTGCACGAAGGATAATAACTTGCGTTTGAGCTCTCGTCGTCGTCGCGGCGCACACTTTCACTTCGTTTCCTATGTCTTTAAGTTTTTGTCGATCGATCTCCGACGAATGTTTGTAATGCGCAAGCCCCATGGCACGAGAACAACTCAAATTACAATTGCATGATTCTCGAAAAACCACTTATCTTTATGTAAATGGAATCGAATGAGATTGTAGAAATTATAATTGTGCTTTCGAAAAAACGTCATATTTGGCACGCCTGAATTATGTTGTAAGCTTCGTTCTAAATCAATAGCTGAAAATACAATAGTAGGAGTAGGAGTGACAAGAGGCTGAATGACGGGGAGAGGTGGGTAATCGTGGGGGGGGGGGGGGGGGGGGGGGGGGGGGGGGGGGGGTGGAGAGAATATTGCGTTTCTATATAAATTTTACGCTTAATTTTTCAGCCTGAAAAATCCAATCGTACCTCCTTTTGCGAGCATAACGAAACTATCGAAACTTCTAAAAATCAGAAATCTCAGGTCATGATGAATCAATCGGTCTCTAAGCTTTATAAACGAATTACATGATTAATGAATAAAAGTATTTTATAACGCGAGCACTATGAATAAAAACAAATGTTTAAGGATTTAAATTCGACGAATATGGTATGTTTTATGTGCGATATATTTGCAAATAGATTTTGTTCACCATAACGGATAATGCGATTAAAGCGAAGACATAGAAATTTTTATAAATAACATAGGCGACTGTAAATATAAATTTTTGAAAAAAAGATTAGTTGTCTTGGTTTTCCTTTAAATTCTCGTGTGTCTTTCATCCGAAATTGTCACTAAATCATAAAAAAATCTTGTAATAAAATTTATAGATGCCGAATTACAGTCCATTATTAAATTAATAGCGTTGGTAAGATGAATGGATGGATCAATTATTCATTCATTATACAAGATAATTAAGTAATGTAATTAGCATTGTGCAGTAAATGTTTTTGTCATTCGTTCGTTAGACAATAATCGTTGTAATAAGAAATGCAAATATACGAAAATATATTTTCATATCCATTTGTTAAATGTAAAACTTGAAAAGTTATTTTTAACGAGATATCTGCAATTAATAATTAAACATTTGAAATCTTTTCATCGTTTAAAATTGAGGTCTTATATTTTTCTAACTTAATGCGTATGAGTAAGGGGTTCGACTATGAATCGCTATTCTTGGAAATTTTATTAATTGCTAATAAGAAATTGCAATTGACTTTACAGTTCCATCGAATGTTCGCTATAAAAATTTTATTTGCACATTTTTTTATACGTCTTGTGCTAGCTTAAAACAATAAAAAATGCAGATACACGTCTCGTATTAACAAAGAAACAATTTTTTATCATTGCATTAGTTAATTAAAAAATGTGTGCTTATTAGGTTGAATAAGATCGGATAAAAAATATGGTAAATAAATTTTTTAAATATTCATAAAGTCTAGATTGTTTATTAAATCATTATTTTTATTGTACTATATAAGATATAATAAAATAACATTTAGTGAATTAAATTGAAAAAGTTCAAGTTTTTGTAATTGAAAATTTGTAATTGATAAATCGTATTGTTTCATTTCTGAGAATGTGTATGTAGTTACATATATTATTATATATTATTATATATTATATATTAAGCAATAATGAGGCTGAAATTGGTTCGAAAGAGCATCGACCTAATGAATTAGCAAATTTAGTTTATAACAATAACAATAACAAGTTTGGTCAATATCTGTATATATATATATATATATATATATATATATATATATATATATATATGTCTTCCGGAAGCAACGAAATTTCCATTTAATCATCTAAATGATATTGGCATGCTGTGGCAGATAAAATTGGACTTTAAAAGTGAAAGAAGCTATTGAAGAAATGGAAAAATGTCGCTGTGATAATTAACCCCGAGTTTTCTTTATTTAGCAATACGTGGCAGCCACACAACAGCCGATGTTCTCTCTCTCTCTCTCTCTCTCTCTCTCTCACCTCTCTCACTCTGTCTGTCTACATCTATGTAGATACGTCGTTTATGCGTCTGACTGTTATCGAGATCTATGATTTGCATATCAAATAGATAGTAAAAATAAAAAAGTAATCATAGACGAAGCACGACATTCGATTGTGATTCACTGATATACAATTTAAAAACAATAGCGCTTCGGGAGTATTGTTACTTACTTGTGTAAAAATCAAGGGGTTGATTGTTAATCGATGCTTATCCTTCTCTCGTCCCTAATATTAAACATCATATTTCCTACAGGACGTATATTTTTGTCACTACTTTATTTGTTTGTTTAATCTTCGTAATTATTGCCTTTTCAATTGTTCATAATCGTCGACATAAAGTTACTAAAACGAGTAGCTAAACTACTCCATTATCCATGTAGGTTAATTTATACAAAACTTAATCCTCATATTATAGTATTTTATTTGTCAGTCAGGATCTATGACGTATTGCTCTGAAGGGTAGAGCACAGTTTTATGTTTAAGTAATTACTGCAGTCGTCAAATTCAAATCAAACCCCATTACTTGTGCGTTATACGATCTAGTTCTTCCCTATTAACTACTGTAAAATCGACTATTGATTTTCAAAAGATTTACATTTCCAGGTTGTCGACAAGTAGTGTTGTAAATAATATTAACAGTTACCCTTTAACAATATTCCATCCCAATATTATTCATAATATATTTGTTATGTTCGCTTATTGAAAACTTTGGATAAAAAGGTTAATATCACGTAATAATGTTTATACGATAGATACGAGAAACAAAAATAAAATCAATTAAAATGAATTTTAATTACGAATATTATGACGAAAATAATATACTTCGAACGGCAATTGAGAAATATCAATAAATAAAATTTGATATTGTTTGTATAAATTACCAGAAAAAGAGGAAACATAATTTTATATAATTTTCGGTATTATTGGGTGAATATAAAAATTCTGTATATTGCCGTTATTATTGGGTAAATAAAAAAAATTATTTATATTTAATAATATACTTAGTGGAAGGGACAGCTGCAAGTTCGACCCAAGATAATATCAATAAATATTACTTTTAATATTTTATAAAACATTTTTAATTTATATTATGTGCAAAATAATTCTTATTAATGTTATTACATTATTTCTAAAATACGAATATATTTTAATGTGAATAGAATTTTTCTGTTTTCAAGGGTTTATCAAATGACTTTAGACAATACGGTAAAAATGTCTATTCTCAATAGTAAAACAAACAATGCACAACACACGCTTTGCTAAAAATATTATCATAATTGTTAGCAAACATTCTTATTATCTCCTTATTGCTAATAATAACAACATGCATCTAATGAATAATTGTCCGTATATAATAATAATGACCACTATTTAACAATCACGAAATTTTTAGTGGCTCACGTAATAATTATTTATAGAAAGTTTTTTACGTTGTTACAACTACTGGAAGGACAAGCATAGATTTAGAAATTTCTAAACATAATTGCATATCGTACAAACTACGTTCACACAGTCACTTTCTTATACTTTTCGAAATAAAAGGTGTGGCTTTATATAAAATTTATTATAATGTACAAGTTTGACGATTACTGATTACATATTTGCACGTGTATTATTTGAATTTACACCACAATTTAATTATAACAACAGAAAAAATAATAATAAAAAAAATAGGGAAATGTTTTTAAACTCTGCGTATTGTATTACGTGAAAAAAAAAATTCTGATATATGTTTACGGCAATGAGATGTAGTTTTTTTTTATGTTTTTTTTTCTAAACCACGGACACTCGGCTCTTATATTCCAAAGCGAATGGAGTTTCGAAGAGTCCGTAGAGCTCACCAGGGATTTAAGGCGAAAGAAAGTAATGACATTATGCATTAAGCCCGATGTAGTAAATATAAATGCATTATCTGTAATTGGAAAATGAAATACCTAATTATTTCATTTACCGCCTTGTATTTATAAAAGAAAAAGATACGATCCTAGTAATAAATTGTGAAATGATAGAAGTGATAAAATATCAAGTAGCATTTACATTTACAAAAGTATTCGACTTTGTAAAAATATAAAATTATTACCAATTTGTTTTTCCTTAACAATTATCGATAAACAAGTAGTTTGCGGTATTTATTTGAGTATGCAAAGTCTTTTATAAGGTTGTTATTAATTCGACTTCGCTCACCTAATTCTTATAAATGTTTCTACCTAACAGTCCACAAAAATCTTACGATTTAATTCTTTACTTCTCCAATACAATGCTACTTTTATTTACATAAATATTAATACAAATAATAACATTCATAATAATATTATTTTATTTTAATGTTATTTTATATTTCTTAATGAAGCTGCTCATCTTCTATTTTGATAGCTGGGAAAAGGGGATTTTATTATCCAAAATTTTCTTTATCCATGTATCGAATTTGTTAACATTTAGAAGATTTATTTATAATTTTAATAATTATCATAACATACTATTCCATTACTCTTTAAATATTGTATACAATTTTCTTTGCAATTTGAAAAATTAATTCATTAGAAGAAAAGTGCATTTTTAATCTACAATTTTATTGCACATACATTTTTCCATAAATGGATAAATTAATTTTGTTATTTATATATATATATATATATATATATATATATATATTTGATAGAAGAGATTTGCAAAATCCAATTGAAAAATGTAAAGTGTTATAGCAAATAAACGAGCTACAGAGCTTGCAAATAAGGGAGAAACATAAAATAATTATTAGCTACGTAGTTTTTACGTTTGTTACCTTTTTCCATTTTTTTCTTTTAACTTTTTTAACGTAATTCTATATGCAGTAATGTAAATGATTAAATCAATATTAGCTTAACAATTACTTCTAACTATTGATTTATTTTTACCGTCACTAGTTCTCAGCTTAAAATTAATAATACAGTTGATATTTTTTAACAAAATGATTTTTCATTTTACAAAGTATTCAAGTACTCTTCGATCGTTCCAATAAATATTTCTTAACTACCATTGGCTGAAATTTAGCAGTGACATTTACATTTTTAACATTTAGTGTATTATACAACGGTTATAGTATAACAAAATGATTTTTATAACAATATTTAGTTTATCGCATAGAAAGAATTAAGCTAATTATTAATCTATCTAAAGTTTTATAGTAAAATTTATGGAATAATAGTGATTAGAGTTATGATCAAGTTATTGAATTTTGATAAATTATAATGTCGTATGAATGTGGGGAAAAAATGCATTAAAATCTTCGATGTATATGATCGATGTATCCTCTGCCTGTCAAAGCCCATAACACGTTATATTATTATGTTTTGCCCAATATATGTTGCGGGGAATATATTAACCTATATTAGCCTAATATCATACCGAAATAACCTAGTTATAAATATTTTTCAAGACCCGCGCATTAGAATAAGAATGTCGATGAATTCCAGGACAAAATGCCGTTTCAGCTAAGCGGCCACCGCAACATTTAAACGCAATTGCCCAGTCCCATATATTTGCAAGCTTTATTATTATTATTATTATTATTATTATTATTATTATTATTATTATTATTATTATTATTATTATTGTTATTGTTATTGTTATTGTTATTGTTATTGTTATTTGGCATTGTAAAATGCACGTCACGATGAAAGGAACGTCGGTACGACGCGGTCCACGAGCCCCAATGCAAATCCGTGCCGCGACTGCACACTCGCACCTACCCCCCGACTGCGTGGCGGGAAAATTCAAATGGACGCGAGCAGACACGCGCGGCGGACGGCCTTAAAGGGCGCGCATCGGACGCTGACCACCGCCTTTATAAATTGTTGTTTAGGCGTGACTGGCTTGCAATCGCCATTAGAGATCTTCATTTTGCGCCGACATTAATGTGCGCCGGTCAATTTCCTTCGAACGCGAGGCGCATTTTCACGCACGACCTCCTGCTCTGCATAACCGCTGCAATTTCAATTAGTTTGATGAGCGGGCGAGCGAGCGGCCATTGAAATGCGCCGAGCGATGCATCGGCGACGGGACTGTGACGACACCTTGTAGGGTTACCCATTTTTAGCTGGATGCTCGCGCAACGAGTAAGGATCGAAGTCGGGACGAGGAAGTGACGGTAAATCTCTAAGAGCTTCGCGATTGGATATTTCATTAATCGGATGAGACGAGGGCGGTGGCGGCGGTGGCGGCGGTGGCGGCGACGGCGGCAGCATCGTCGACTAAGGACAAACGCTTGATTGCGATTTCAAGCGGTTAATCAATCATTTCGTACGCCACTGTTGCGCTACGGCACCTTTTTCTCTTATCAAATCCGCGGTGTAATTGCATTACTTCCGGCTGACTTTCCGAGCCACTTGACACAATTGATTTTGTATTGATGTAAGTAGCTGGCGCGAAAACCATTAACGACCGTTATTCGCGATATTTAATTGTTTGCTCCTTTTAATCGTATTGTTATTGCTAGGCGAATACTCTCCTATCGATATTGCTTGCTTCAACTAAATTAAATCAAACCTTTAAATTATTTCACGCCTTCCTGTAGGTTAATTATAACGTAATTGGCTCAAAAGTATGAAAACTCTTGAATAAATGGAATTTTCAATATTTTCCAATGAAAGTCACACGGTAAAATGTTAAAGAAAATTAATTTAGCTAATATTAAAATCTAGAGACGTGATAGGATGTATAATATATTTGCGTAACTGTGTCGTCTTAGCTTAACTGTACTTTAGAATAATTTACATTTATTTAAATAGCATAAAGTTTTCATTCCTGTATTTTGTTAACTTACAATGATTTGTAAGTTGTCATAACTGGTGCAGAAAAATATTAATTATTGTTGTAATCATTATAAACATTTGGCAATTTGACCAATTAATTTTTATAAATTTGTCGATGATTTGACTGAAATTTATCAAGTGTCTTGTATGTGTTTTACAATCATTGTTCTATAAAAAAATACATAAGCTCCACTAGATCTTCGTATCCTTGAGTCAGTGTCAATTAACATATTATTAATCCAAGTGGTATTAGAGACGAATGATATTTCATTTGAACAATTGCATAATCGTAGATATTACGACTGTCAAAGAGTACTTGCTATTCAAATGTTACAACAATGATTTTCACTAGCTACTACAAAATGGAGTCTGCAATAATTTTCTTACCAACGTGTTTAATCGTCCATTTAAAGATATTGAAAGCTTAAGATAGAAATTACTCCTATTTTAAAATTACCAATTTTCCAGTTCTATTATTTATTATTTATATAGTTTATTATTACAAGCTCTTAATTTCTTGTCTTTCTATATCGTTAATCAGCCTGGCGTTATTTTGCTTATTTATAATAATAAGATAAAACGATAATAGATCGAAAGAATGAAAATATAAAACAAACAAAAAAGCACTCGGAGATGAAATTCTTATGCAATAATGTAAATGGATGCGCAATAATAATAAAAAAAAGTGCTTACCAACGTAAAATAACTTTATTTATAAGAGCTTTAAAATATTTATATACAATGCAGCGATATACTTTATAATGTGACGACGAGCCTAGAGAATTTTATTTTATTCGACAATCAATCAAAAGTTAAAATCTTTCAGTTAGATATGACAGTGTGAATATAAGCGTATAAGCGAAAGTGACCCGTAATGGATAATTCTCTAACCCCCTCCACCCCCACCCAAACACGATTATTACAATTTAATATTATACAATACAGCGATGATTATATTACGTACTGATTATTACATTACATGTCATTGCACCAAGGACTAACGATAAATTAAATTATCGTTTACAGATCACAGGGATCGTCTTTATCTCGGTGGGCTCTGTCATTCTCATCGTTTATAAAGGCTACGGGAATTTTGTCGACATATGGATGTTCGCAGTACCAGTACTGATGATAATCGTCGGCATTGTTGTATTTATCATGTCATTCTTCGGTTGCTGTGGTGCAGTTAAGGAAAACCACTGCATGATAATAACGGTACGTTACATTCAATGTATACTTTTTTCAAATTACAGTCTTTCTTTTTTTTTTTCTTTCTTTTTTTTATTACCTGTTTTATTTATTGTTTTAACCTCTCTTGCTGTTTATTATTTTTGTTTATCATCATAATTATAAATTTGTTACCGACTACTAGTAATATAATATTTATTTTATCTTTAAAAAGCATCATTGGATTCAAATGTCAAATTCCTTTTAACGTACGTTTCTTTATAAAATCTTAAAACAGTGAATTTCTTGTAACAAATCTTTGCGTACAAAAAAGTTATTAATTATGTAATTTATGATATATATATATATATATATTTTTTTTCAAAGTTTTTACAGTTTTGTTTAAAATATTTTTGTATCAAAATATTTGATGGCCACCAAGTTGTAATTGCTTTTCATAATTTGATTTCTCGTAACTCAGCAATTACATCATATTCATTTGTTTAACTGTTTACACGTATCTTATGTTTTTTATTGCCATCATATTTTCTTCACTGAAATGGTTCTGATTACTTTCAAATTTTACCAAACATTTACTTTCCATCTTAATGAATACACGGCAAGCAAATACTTTTTTATATTAAATTGACTATAATCCAAACTGCCCAATGCTATTTACACTTAATTCTGCGCGAAATGAAAATCTACGTATGCAATAAATTACACCTTATATTATTATTATTATTATTATTATAGATTATGAGATTGTCTCTTCAAACGAAATAGATTTACTTTTATATGTAAAACGACATTTTTAAATATGACAATTATTGTTATGGCTGTTATAACGGTAGTCTGAGGTACATTGGGTATTGCATGTCGTATAATTCCATTGTCCTTAGTTTTCATCCTCTCATTATATTTTGTCTTCATGATAATTAGTCATTTAAGTAGAATATTAATTCATTTAATAACCACGTCGATCGGTCGTCCCTTTAAAAGAGAAAATTAATTGTTTTATAGTTTGAGCTCGGACCTCTAATGCCGGTTAAAATGAACTTTAAAGTATTTTTTATCATATTTTCCCGGTATTTAATATATACGAGCGTCCAGCATTATATGTTTTATTTTACAACTACCCTCCTCACACCTCATACCTCTACTCCCTTAAATAGTAAATCATCGTATATCTCGAGCCCTGTAATTTCCTTAACTACCTTAATGCATATTAATGTTTTCGATGCTAATATCGACATTGTGTGCTGCTTTATCAGTTTTCAGTATTATTGCTGCTGATCTTTGCCCTTGAATTGGGCGCTGGCATCTCAGGATACATGATGCGTAGTAAGGTCAGCGCTATGCTGGAAAAGTGTATGAACGCTGCACTTGTGGACTACAATAATAGAGACGATTTCCGTACATCGTGGGACATCATGCAACACGACGTAAGTGGCAATTATTTATCGAATATACCTTATCGTGTTGAATCCTACATACTTCTTTACGTATAGCCTCTTTGTAAAGAGAGCACGTAATAATATGTATGCAATAATATATGGCGTATTTTGGTGTTTTTAACATTGAAAATTACTATCGTTGACGAATGTGACATCGGTGACATTTTGGAACTGATACAGAAACTGCTTGGATGCCTAATAAGAATAAAAACTCGGTTATTACGATTCACAAGCACAAGCGTAATTGTAGGCAAATATCGAGTTATAATTGTGCATTCGTGTCTTCCATGTATACGATGTATGAAATCAATTGTTTTTTTGTTTTTGTTTTTTTTACTTGTCCTGTCACTCGGTTACTAAGCGTTTCATACAACGATGGATTGTTGATTGATCATTATCTTAATAAGCGATGATAAAGCCTTATGCATTTAATTTGCTCTGTCATTTATTTGAAAGGAATATACATTATTAGCTTAGTTCTTACAATAAAATTATAAAATATAAAATCACTTATCGTTAAACTATTTTTATATTATATATTACAAATGATATTTAGTATATTAATTTAAGATGTGCGTCAAAGCTGCAGTCAAATTTCTTCCAGTCTTATCTATGCGTGATAAACATCACTTTTACAGCTGCGTCAATGGCATGTGAATAATCCTGTCTAATTGCAAAACGAACACGATGTAATGCAAATTTTTTCGACATTTATTCGTGTAAATATTCTAGGATATGGATTATTTTGTAACGGCAGCAAGCACAGCATCACGTACAAGAAGTAACTTTTGCACATACGTAAAAGTTATGGTTTTTATATAAAAGGGGACAAAGTAATTCTATGAACAGTCCACTGCATATTCAATCAATAATAATCGTATTTTCTAATGAAAATAATTACGCTCTCGTTCGACAATCGAAACACGTGTGTGTCTTCTCGTTGCAATTTTGCAAATAGAAGTCTTTAGTGCCTTTTGCTCTCAGGGCCCGGGACAATCAAACAATCAGCCAACTGAATAACGTCCTCTAAGCGATCTATTCCTAAAGCTAATCGCACTGTCATCGCGCGTGAATACGATCCTACACAGACACACACGCTCACACCTCATGCTAATCCATCCTAGACCCTCGGCCCGTATCGTACACCAATGGTAAATCGCCAGGAATTCACGGCAGACTGTGCTAGGCCGTCCCGCAAAAAACCGCTTAAACCGCGTGAAAGTTCATAAAATTCAAATATAGATAGGGGTCAAGCGTCTCTAATACCTTCTCCCAAGCAATTTGCACTAAAATCTTTTTAATGTATACAGATTCGATATATGGGGCTCGTGCACGCGACCGAAAAATTCTCAAACATAACAGGGTCGCGTAGAAAGTCTGCTCTGTTATCTTCTTGCTTCTATTGTTGAAGAGACTTATATTCTCACCTTTATATCTTCATGCATATCTCCCTCCCTCCCCCCACCCTTTATATACTTTCAGCGAAATTTAGATAATTTAATAGGCTTGGATATTTTATAGACAATACCTTTAATACCAACAATAATAGCATTCCAAGCATCACTGCCACTTGCAATTGAATTGGCCAAGTTAATAATAAGTGACAATTATTTGCTGAAGTCGACGAATATATAGCTCGACATATATATCCTTTATGATTAATAAGTAAGCAAGGATAATGCCCGATAATAATAACGCATTTTGGGAATAATAATACATAATATGGTTATAAGGTGTTTTCTTCTCTAGTAATGGCTGCCTCGATATTACAGCGTATAAAAATCAATTCTTCAACTTATTTTGAAGCTC
>NW_011948419.1:469348-518874 GCF_000503995.2 Ceratosolen solmsi marchali | reverse complement strand
TATACGATGAAATATATTTCTTACGATTGCATGATCCCAGGCTTCGTTATTGTTATGTAAATGGCATTTTTATTCAAAGAAAGGCTGAGACGTACACAAGCCGTAGCGCGACGCATAACATTGTGCGCTAAATAAGCAAACGAGCAAAAGCAGTGGAAGGGAGTTGTAGAAAGAAACGACAGAAAGAGAAGGGTGTCCGAAAGAAAGCTCTCTCGCTCATTGTTTCGCTACCTCTCACACGACTTGGCGAATTTTTTTATCCAAGATGTTGAGCCAATGGGACTGGAACCCATCATCGCCAGCTCGACTCAGGTAAAATCGAAAGCGCGCGTAACCCCGTATGTATCGCGGGGGTTGGGAGCTCGATAGACAAGGGGGAACGACACGGACGGAAACGGCCTCGTGCCCACCTTGTCAATCAATATCTCACCATGTCGGCAGCTATACACAATGTGCATAGTCGGATTTCGTAGCCGCTACCGAGGCAGTATCGTGCACGCCAATTGCGATCTCTCTCCCACCCTGTCCCGGTACTTTTTGCCTCGCCGTCGCAATCATCTCCGTGAGCGTGTAGTGGTAGGTAGCACACGTAAGCCCGAGGACGCGATGATACTCGTGGAGTAGAACGAGAGAGGCGAAACCGTGGGACTTTTTCAATTATTTGAACGTGGCGGCAAGTTTTTGCAAGCTCGACGAGCGAATCGACCTCTTCATTTTCCGTGGCCGTTTTGAAACATTCAAGCTTAAATAATAACCGGTGGCAATTCTTACATAGCGAGTCTTAGGTAACAAAGTGGGGTGAGCGTTCGTCGAACTCTCTTTTCAATTTGTTGGCTCGATGAACAGATCTTTCTGATTTAGAACTTTTGTGCGCAAGTTTGAAAATACAGCGCTCGTGATGCAAATATCACAATATTGCCACGAATGGGGATAGAAGAGAGAATAAAAAGATTAGTTTCCTTAGCGCGTTAAGGGAGCGAGTGCCTGCAATTAATTTACAATTAATAGCAAATGAGAAAATTTTATTTCTTTATTGGCTCGTTGTTAATTCCGGGTCGTATTTGAAAATCCAAGGAAACAATCATATCGATAATTGTAAAATACTTGGGATTAAACATCACAGCTCGGTTATTACTTGTGCCCTATTCGTATTTATAAAATTTGTATTTTAATCAGCCGATTCAAAAAATATTTGCCCAACTAACATTTAAAAATTCATTGATTAAACATTAATGTTTGGACCAATGATAAACTGAACTTTGCAATTTCAATTTTTTTCAATTGAAATGATTAACAAAAAAGTGAAAGGGATCGACGAATTATCTGTCATCTTTAGGGTTTATATGATTTTTGATGGAAATTATCTCGATTTGTCAAGAACATATGTTAGTGATTGTTATTTAAATTATTATTAGTTAAAGTATACAAATTACTGAGATAATTGAGGTTATGTATTATAAAAATAATTGAATTATCGTACACATTGGAGACTATAGTTTATGGTAGATGAGCTCTTAAAATGTGAATAATTGACAATATTATGGCTGCATGACAATTATTTATTTTTTTATGGCATTGAGAGAGAGAGAGAGAGAGAGAGAGAGAGAGAGAGAGAGAAAGAACAAAGAGAGAACGTTATTGTATTCGTCAAAAATATAAACTTATTACGAAATAACTAAGTGATTTAAAGTTCAATCAATCTTTAATGCATTTCATTGATTGAAATGTCAAAGTTATTGTCAATTATAATGATTTCCTAAACGTTTAAATCGTAATTCAATTTCAATATTCATAATATGAAACTACTAATCGAAAGTCATTTTTATGAGTAATGCTAAATGTATTTAGCTGAAATAAAAATTTCCATGTGAATTTAAATATCGATACTCAAATGCAGTATGCCTAATTTTCATATTGGTTTTGAAATTTATAATTGAAAGATATTATTTATAAGATATAACGCAACGTTAGCGATATAAAAATAACATGGGACATTATTATTCTCTCTTTCAGTCTGGACAATACAAAAGAGTTATATAAATAAAGCTTTAAACTATAGGATGTAATAAGTAACGTATGAAAGTGTAAGAAATATAAAGGAATAAATTAATAAAGAAATCATAATTGAAAAGGAAATGTATATTTATTAAGCTATAATATTTTAATAAAATTTCTTACGTATGATTAGAAATACACTTTAGATACATTTATGAACAGTATTTAACGTAAGGTATTATTAGTAAAATTAATATATTTGCAGCTTAGAGGAATTATTGAAATTTTAATAATTGACGTGAATGTAAAATCGAAGAAGAAAAATTAAATTTTGTTTATCATAATGAATAGAAATTTCTTAAATGCCGATAAAGAATGCATAAAAGATCTTTATGTAAAATGATCAAATTTTACGTGAAGTTAATATAAAAGTCTTATTATTTTTAGAATAAATATGAAAAAGGGCAAGAATTTTTATTAAAATTTAACTAACATTGGTAGATATTCTTTTGATACACTAACAAACTTTCAACACTCTCTACCAAGCATAAATCATAAATATCAAGAGTAATAAATTACTCGAATGAAAGGGAATATTTATTAAATGCTTATTAAAACTATTATTTATAAGACATTTTCAATGTAAATAAAGGAAAATGTTTTACAAAATTAAATATGTATATTTTTTTTTAAATCATAATTGAAGATAAGTGACATTTTGAAAATTTGTCAATGAATATATCTTAAGTCAATTAAAGCTATTTTATGAAAAATGTACTTATGTTATTGAATAAATACGATTCGCAAGTTCTCTTTATCATTAAAAAATTAAATCCTCGATCAAGATGTGTAGACGCACATTTATCTATTATATTGTTATACTCACTCATATATTAAATCTTTAATATATATTTATCATTAAATTATTGACGAGGAATATAAATTATATATATTAAAATTTCAATTTTTATAATTATATATATATATATATATATATATATATATATATATTTAAGAAAAACATGATATACAATTTTTTCCTATATTATGGTGTAAAATTATCGTATATAAATATACATTATTTATAATAAAGGTAGCTTTGTACTGAAAATAACTACAAATAATTTATTGACGAACAATGCAGATATTGATTTTTAAATTTAAAACTACTTTACGTCTTATCTTCAAAAGTATTTTAGCTAATGTTTACAAATTATTATGCTTTTAGTTATATAAATTGAGTATCCAAATTCACCTTTAATTAAAAAACATGTAGTTTATTATTCATTAAAATAAGTTGTTTATTTATTTTATTTCAACTTTTGTAAAACAGCTTTCATACATTATTTTGAATGAGTATGGTAAAGAAGTACTATCTCTGCAAAAAAAAAAAAATTGTAATACTAGTGTTTCAGTACCAAAAGAATATTTAATAAGTAGTGTATAATTATTAATGTTACGAATTAAAAAGTATTTAGAATCATAATAAGATAATGATCGAATGAAAATCTTAGAAAATGAGATTTTCGACGTGAATTGCCAAATTATTGAATATCGTATCGATACTGGATCTACAATGATATAGAGTGGAAATTTTTGTAAATATAAGTCTCATATTTTATTTTTCGATTGTGAAAATCTCGCGCATTCGATTTTAATACTAATTATTATTAATATTGCAATGAAATATTCATTTACAATTCATTTACGATAAAATTAGTATGTTATATAATAGTAATATAACGATGTCGGCTTTCTTCATAATAAATTTGCAATATTCGTTATATTTTAAGGATTCAAAAATTCACTCATTCTATTTATTAAATGTAGGTTTAATCGATATCTCAGTAATGGTAATATTTTTATAAATTTTAATCGATATTCATAAGAGAAAAGCAATTACCGGAAAATTGATAATTAACGTATTTGACATGTGGCTCAGTTACAAGCCATTAGATTTTCTTATTCACGTTACATATTTACTAAATAGTAAAACTTTTTATTATACTCGACGACTGACGATCTTAAGATAAGATTAGATTTTCAGCTATTAAGAGTGAACATTAAGATTAGTTTAATCTTTTGCAGGACTATTACTGCGTAATAAAAAGATATTATCTTGTATCAATATTATAAAAACTTAATAATATTGATTTGTAAAATAGTACAAAAGCTTAATGTTCTAATTATAACTTTTACTCATAAAATTTATTCCGTGTACATTGATAACATAGGAAAACAGCTGAATGTTTTAACGTTTCTACTTGTAGGAATAGCGAGCATAGCCATCGAATTTTATTGTTTAGTAGACCAGCAACTATGCCGACAATAGTTTATGAAATGTAAATTGACATTAAGCTCTCGATAGATTCTAATTAATACGTCTTCTATGTATTGTACACTCTTTTCTTCCTCCCGTTCCTTTGTAATTTATTTTCGCTTTAAATTATGAATTGAAATATTGAAATAAATTTTACCTCAAACTTTAGTTTAATTTAACGCTTTAAGGGTTGCGTATGAATTATAGAAAATATTTGATTCTTTATTATGAACTATTTAACTAAAAGAGAATAATCGTGGACATCGTTTTATTTTAAATAAATTATTTTATTAGGCACACGATTGCGTTTCATCGCAAGTAATATTTATAGCATCATAATAGTACTTTTACTAATAACACAGCGACAAATGTGTATATATAAGAATATATAAAGATGGAGATGAGGAATTAAATAAATGTAGGTCGCTTGTAGAATATAGAATAGAGACAACGAATTGATCGATGTAAAGAACATTGTTAATTAGTTGATATGAGAGGATTAGGGTAGAGTTATTCATTACGTTTGCTACATAATCTTTACGAGTGTTAAAGGGAGAAATTTGGCTATGAAAATTCGAGAAATCTTCATAAAGTCAAAAGGTTTCCTCGCCAGTAAGTATGTGTGTAGCCAATGATTGTAAGCATGATAGGCGCGGACACAATAGGAGAGAGAGAGAGAGCACAAGTCGACGGGGAGAAAATGGTGGGATGACGAAGCCCGTGATGGTCGACGGTGATGGGGTCAAAGACGCGTTCGAAACGATCAGAACCGGCGATAAGAAGTACCGCGGCCAAATACAACTCCGACGCTCCCTCTCTCTCTCTCTCTCTCTCTCTCTCTCTCGCGATCCTAACTTCCTTCCACTCGTCCAGCCGAGCCTGTTTTTATCACATTACCCAGCGATACTGCAGCTGTGACGATCTTCTCTAGGTTTTTTCCGCAAATTTAAAGGCTGCAGCAGGCTGCGAGCTCGAGTCGATAAGTTAAATCGACAATTGCCAAGCGGTTTCATTTCTGGTGAATTGTTGTTATGACGAGGCAGGGTCAGCTTTTCGACGGCCATTACTCACGTTCTTCTAGTGAAATTCTTTTTGAAATCCACCCGACATCATTCGCGTTTGATTACACACGCAAAGATTACGTAATAGCTATTCATCATGAATTGTACGATTTAATTTTGAAAAAGCAATTTAATTGGATTGTTAAACTCATGAATTGTAAACTTAAGATTTTATCTATACGATAGGTTTTTTTTTTTTTTTTTTTTTTTTTTTTTTTTTTAAATCAATTAAGTAACCACCAAACTTATTTTAAAACCTTTAGTTCAAAGCGTATAGAGGTATTATGGTTTTAGGAGGAGACATTTATACTTCTCTATGAATATACATGACTTTCGTTTCTTTACGGTGATTTACGAAAAC
Source organism: Ceratosolen solmsi marchali (assembly GCF_000503995.2). Lineage (NCBI taxonomy): Eukaryota > Metazoa > Arthropoda > Insecta > Hymenoptera > Agaonidae > Ceratosolen > Ceratosolen solmsi. The sequence continues at coordinate 513,137 of NW_011948419.1, read as the reverse complement.
AGTAAAACGCAATAGTTAACATTAAGAAATTCATTAAGGTAATTAAAAAGTAAATGAGAAAAGGTGTCGTGCTAAGTACGACGGAGATATGCCGTTCATAAAAAAAAGTACTTACGTTTCATTTATGTCACAAAAGCTCTAATTGCAATGCCATATATTTGCTTATTATTATTATTATTATTATTATTATTATTATTATTATTATTATTATTATTATTATTATTATTATTATTATTATTATTAATAATATGCTGGTCTTAGGTAATTTAAAATACGCGAGGTAATTTTATTTCCAGACTAATATTAACGGCTAATAGATTAGTATTAAAATTTGATTTGTTATATCACAAAATATTATGGTATTCATTGTACGATCTCGGGAACTAAATCGATGAATAATGAAATTTGAATTTCAATCGCATTTAAATCACAGATGCGAAAGCATTGCAAGAAAAACAAAATCCGATTTACGATCGCGCAGAACGGACAAATTCAATTGCAAACGGAAGCTTAATAACTATTAACTTGCACTGTAATTAAATAAAACCTTTATTGCCAATACGAGCAAACAATGTAAATTTAATTATTAATCGCAACTGTCTTATTACGAACATTACAAGCAAAAGCTTCCACGTTTGTGTTTCAGTTGCAATGCTGCGGCGTCCATTACCCCTCGGACTGGACACGCGCCGGCTTCCCGGACAAGACTTTGCCCAAATCCTGCTGCACGGAACTGCCGGCAAACAATCCGACTTGCGACACCAACGACATCAAGTCCAACACCGAAGGCTGCAAGGATCAGCTACACAGGAAAATCGAGGAAAACGCATTGATACTTGGCGGTGTCGGCATCGGCGTCGCTCTTATTCAGGTACTTACGGACATTTGCACTTGCGATCGACATTTCCTTGTTCTCATTGGCCTGAGGTTATCTCGCCTACGGGAACAATCAATAATTAACATAATGAGCTTCCCGAGGCAGATTTTTTAAGCGATTTGCGATAAATTGTCGATGTTGTTTAATTGCATGTTCGAATTTTTATGTGATATTTCGAGAGATGGATGTTAAATTTGGCAACGGGTAAGCCCTGTTAATTATTATCATCGACATTATAAGATTAGACAAGTGCTGGATAATATGAAAGACAAAAAGGACTCGTGCGGGCAAACGACTTTTCATTGAATTCTATTCAATTTGAATTATAAACTGAAAATGAAAACGATGGATCGGTGAGAACAAGGAACAGAAAAATAATATCAGTGCTAATATTTACAAAATGTTTCAGCTGATCGGGGTGATCTTTGCGTGTTGCCTGGCACGTTCTATTCGCCGCGAGTACGAGACTGTGTAAGCTGATTGCCAACTTTTCATTGCAAACAAAAAATTCAATTACGCCTCTTGCGTGCACACTTTTTTCTTTCTAACGATATACAAATGTTTTTCTAATTGTCTATATATATATATACGCGCGCGCGCGCGCGCGCGCGCACACACACACACACACACACACGCACACATATATATATATATAACGTATGTGTATATTAATTCTGTGATGTCGTCTTCTAATACTTTTACTTGATATGCACAACTTTTGCGCACGAAAACATATTTATTATTTCACTCTTCATTCCTCGTTTACGTGATACAGAAGGCTTTAAATATGCAAATTTCTTCTTTTCATCATCTTTTTGTTGTATAGAGAGTTATACAGTAAAAGAAAAAAGATAAAGGAAAGTATTTAATTATCTAGTTTGTATTTTTACATTTTGTGATTATTTGTGTGTATGTGTGGTGGCGATAGAGCTTCAGGATTTATGATGCGAAATAATGTAGTGTGTGTATACATGCATTTGTGCACATTATAGCACCGTACGTGTGAAAGTAGATGAGCGTTACTTTGCGTCCGTTCAAAAACATAACAAAACGAAGAATGGAAAGCTGTCTTTTATCAATATTAATATTTTACATGTGTCTTTTTATTTTTATATAATTTGTCAATTATAAAGAACTGATTTAGAATTTAGTATTAATTGGGCATTTTATAAAGTTTAACGACACTGTTTGATTATTTGTTTATTTTTCATTGCGTGTACAAACATTAGGCAGATTATATTTTTTTTGTGCAATCAGACATGCCTACGAGATTCCACGGTATATCTAAACTAACTAATACAGAAGATAATTTTGTAGATCGTGTATGTTTAAAGCATTATACTTTTACGATACAATTAAAGTAATATTTGTTGTTCATTGTAATAGCGAATAATAACATTGAAATAATTATGTTAATCAAAGGAAAAATTGCAAAAATAATATATTATCGAGAGTCGATTGTTAAATTAAAATTAATAATTAAAATTACTACGAAAAACGAAAGTCTAAGGAAAGTTTTGGGAATTGATTTTACTCTACGCATTATTACATTATTCGAAATAATTTCTTCTAACATAAAAGTATGACTTTTAGAATTCAAAAGTTTCACGAATATAATATGTAGAGTAATTGGAGTGTGGGTTTCTTTATTTTTACGTTTGTTCACTCTGGCGTTCAAAATGAAAAATAATATATATATATATATATAATGCCTTCGCGAATCGTGCTACCGTAATTCACATCAACCTTGACCAACTTGAGCACAATAATAATGGAAGAGAACAATTTGATAAAAGAATACAAAATTAGTTTACTACAATTGAAGTCAACAAGTTTCTTCCTCCTTAGTTTCAATCGTATATTTTAAAATATACAACATATTATACTACAAAATATTGTTCCTAAGCAAATGACTGACATTTTCTTTCTATAGAATCTGCATTTGCATTTTCCTTTTTAAGAATTTACAATTAAACAACAAATAATAAAGTATGTTGTGTAGATATCTACATTCGTATAATAAGCACTACATAAATATATTAATTATTCTTAGTTTAAGAATTTAATCTATTTATCAAATATTAAGAGAATATTTCCTTCTTTGCTATATTACAAAGTTTACATAGTGTTACGATTATTAAGACTTTGATAATGTCAAAGTTTATTAATAAATATTAGATTATTGCTTTTAAGAATAGAAAAATCTACTAAAATTAACGATTGCAATGCATTCTGTTTCGCAAATATTTTTTCATTTTTCTGCATAAATACTTCAATACTAGCAATGTTTTTAAATTGGCAAAGTATTTCTTTGTATTTGAGCGTAAGACATTGATTAAAATGTAAAGAATTTGTAAATGAATGAATTTTATTGTTCGGATATTTGAAAAAAAAAAACAAAAAAAAAACAGTTTCTTAAGTTTCCAAATAATAAATAGGAAAATGTGCCAAAAGCTTGTACCACCATATATCTGCAAAATATTTTTAATATTGAATAGTTGAAAAGTAAAATTTCTTATATTTTCTGTAATAACAAAGAAAATTATAAATAATTGAAAGACGTTTTATCGGCTACTCACTGGCTTATAAATTAATGTCTAAAATTTCGTCACCAACTTCTTCTTACGTTTCGTCGATGAAATAAATATATAATGGCACTACACCCATCGAAAATAGAAGCTGAACAGTATTGGCTCTAGTTTTGTTATACAATGCCGAATTGACTTTTTGTATGTGAAATTGTTAGTTTGTGCATACAGAGCTTGAAGGCCGAGATGGATTATAAATTCTATCAACTTTGGACCGAATATGGTGGCTTTCTGGGGCTTGATTACCATACACCCTCTCCAAATAAAACGGGATTCTATGTATATATCACAAGCACGCACGCACATATACACATATACACAGGCGCACGTTGTGCTATTAACTATCAAGAATCAAAGAAGCCTCACTGAATGTGATCTATATCATTTCTTATGTTCTTCTGTTAATCTCCAAATTGAGTGTTTAATATCGTGTTTGACCATGCTTCATTAAGTTTCAGAATGTTAAAAATTCAGAATGTCAAAAGTTAAAAAATAACTTATCTATTAATATTTAATTAAAATATATATATATATATATATATATATATATATATATAATCGTCTACTTACATATTGACAAGATTTTTTAAATCACATAATTTGTAAATAAAATAAATTTCATATTTGTTATTAATATTATATATTATTTTCATTAATTCGCATTTTACCAATTACAAATGCAAATGTTTATGTTGAAAACTCGTTTTGTTAATTGAATTTTCAATCAGTACACTTATCTATGTTATATAAATACTGAATTTTTGATATTTTGAATTAAGCACATCCATGTACTAACACCACAAAAAAGTACAGTAAAATCAATTTCTGCTCTTATAGCCGTTGAGTCATTATTCTTTCTCCGTGTCCTTCAATTTTTTCTTATTGCTTACTCAGTATATATTATATGCAACTATCTACTACATATGTCTTCCATTTTGCTATCATTACATTTATGCTTAGTGATCTGACATTTTTACTCTTACAGTGAAACCACAGCGCACTGATCAGCCACCGCTTAGGAGGCATATAATCATAATCTTGTCCATCATGCATTGATAGATAAAAACTATAAATAGAATCATCGTGACCTTAGTCATCTCCGATACGCTTGTGAGTTTACGACTGCATATATATATATATATATTTCATGTGTATATATGTATGAACGTATGTATGCCTATATTATATATATATATATATATATATATATATATATACACATACATACATATACATACGTATGCATAGATAAATACATGTGTATATGTATGTGTAACGAAACTTCAATCATCAAGAGAAACGACGTACCTGCGATTTCAGTTCGACTGACGTAAACATCTATTGAAAATAAAAATGCGAATTATATCAACATGACAAAACTAGTTAAGTTACCAAAAAAAAAAAAAAAAAAAAAAGAAAAAAAAAAAAAACATGTCTAGTGAAAAATAATATATCAATTATTTTTGCCTCGTTCAAATGCAAACGCAAGCGCGCGCGTATGCTGTGTGTATGTACGTCGAGTGCGTGCGTGCGTGGCGTGCGTGCGTGCGTGTGTGATTAACTACAGGATTATTTGATAAACACCGAGCGACAAACTTTACAGCAACAAATGAATTACCAAAAGAGCATAGGAAGCTCATAATGTGCAGGTAAATCGTTTATCAGTTTATCCGAATTGAGACGAAGAGGGTCTCGATTATTAGCCAGAATGAATAATCGTACGCGCGTTGTTTCTCTTTGGACGATGATATTTGCTGAACACCGGCGTAAACAACAGACAGCAATACGCAACAACAATACATTGGACGACGTTATGTGTTATTAGAATGGGAGCTCTGAAAGTGAGCGCGCCACTGTTTTTTGCCGCTATTCTAAATATCCTCCGCCTCTCCCCCCCTCCCCTCCCCCGTCACTCCCCTCCAACAACCCACTTCCCACAATCCTCCTTAAACTCGTAATATCGTAATACTGTAACTAATAACGGTATCACTCTTGGCTAAGCAACAGGCTTTTACATGTCATGTTCAAGGATTTTATCAAGTAAATGAAAACTGTCCAGCATTACCTTAACGTGTATCGATATGTTTATTCCTTATTTATTTGTAAATTCGAAGATGTACAACTTGACTCGTTGCTTATCGCTTCCAGCATTGGGTTTCGATATAGTCTCGTACATTCGTTAATCAACATTGAAATTTTATAATTTTTTAGCTTATTAAGGGATATCGAAATTACTTTGATCGAGTGAAATACCTTTGTGACAGAGCGATTTTTGTAAAGTCTTTTAAACGTTAATAAAGAGGTTGTGTGTATACATATAATTTTATGAGATTATAAACAGTAGGTATAGTATTTATTGCTTTTATTTCACTGTGAGCGACAGAGAGTAGGAGGATGGATTGAAGAAAATTTTACTCTGTTCAGCCTTTGATTAGTTACAAAAAGAAAGGAACAGACAATTTGAGACAAAAAGTAATTTTCTGAGAGATTATATGATATTCGTAGGTAAAACGAAAGTGCGAAAAAGTTGACAACGCCTACTAATCGGCGGAGATTTCTGCCCGATCCCGGTCATCGTCCGCTATGGGTCATTAATGTCTAATTTCTTAATGTGTACGTTAGACGAGCGACAATCTGCCACCAATAAAAAGTTGTCAGCTTCAGGCCCATTGAATTTGCATTTAAAACTGTTCGTATATTAATAATTAAAATCAATAAAAATAAATAAATAAATAACAATAATAATATCAAAGTGTTGTAAAATCGAGGTGTCCGTGGTGCGTGGAACCTCAGACTCGCGAGAATTTTATCCGTACAATTATCATCGTTTTTTATCGATGTATTATGCGTTGTCCGCGCCTCTCTAAGTTGTAAGCGTACGATCGACATTGTAACGAGCGAACAGTTGCCTTCTCCATAGCCAAGCGATTTATAAATCCACATATACATTCAAAGCGTCGCGTAAGACAAAGATTTAAAAGAACAAAGCATAGAAAAAAAAGAAAAAAAAATGAAAAAAAAAATGAAAAAAAAAAATTAATAAATAAAATAAAAGAAATGAAAAGAAAAGAGTGGTGACAAGCAAAAAATCAACAGGGGCGGGAAGGCGCTTGAATGACGGAGGATTTTGATGTGATCGCAGGGATCGTATGAAAGTTTAAAAGTCGCTCGGCGCCGCCGCCCTCCCTTCACATTAGAGACAAAATCGCCGATGGAAGACTTTGTAGGATTCGATGTAGTCCGATGCCTTTTCTCTCTCTCTCTCTCTCTCTCTCTCTCTCTCTCTCTCTCTGTCTGTCTCTGATTCTCTATCTCATTCTCACTCTTACTCGACGTTAAACGTGTATAAATTCTTAGCAATAGCCATTGTTTATTCAAGCTCTTTTTATGTCCCTGCAAATAGTGCTCATTTATTTTAAGAAGCAAAGGCCTGCGTGGGCGTACGCGTGCGCCACGGTGCACGCACGGTAGGTACGTGCGCACTGAATAATAGAGGCTATCAAACGAATAACCATAAAATGAATATAAAGAAACAAAACAAAGGATATTGTCATAGGGACCAACAAGAGTCCTTAGGCTTTTATCGATTATTGTGATATGCTCTTTACTGTGACTAAACTGCGTAGAGTAACGACGATGGCGACGGTGTGTTTAATAGTTGTAAAAACGTCGAAATAATAATATTAATATTAATAATTATAATGATAATGATAACGATAACGATTACGATACAAGATTTAAACAAAAAACAAACAAAAACAAAACAAAAAAAAAAACAACAAACAAAAACAACAAACAAAAATGAATAAATAAAGAAAGAAAAAACAAGAAGAACACAATGCAAAATGTTTGGCAAGCAAGCAGCAGGCTTATCGATGTGTAAAATATTGTGAGAATGGAGCGGGCAACGGTTGCGATGTCGATCGATACTCGTCGTCCTATAGTTTTCTTAGCGAAACGCACATGCATCGTTGGGAGTATTAAGAATATCGAGGAAGCGTCCCGCCGACCCCAAGGCTTCTGGCGCCTCGAGGTCGAGTGGACACACACGGCGGAGTGCCTCCCGCTCCCTCGTTCCTCCCTCTTCTAATCTTCGACTTTTTCTTCTTATTCGTCTTATTTTGCTAGCAGCGAATCGCCTAATAAAACGTTCATAATTGTCGCTAGTCGCATGAAAATGTTGATAAGTGATTAGTGCGGAACAAGTGCCCGGGCAGCTTGAGACAGGAAGAAAAAGCAAATGAGATCGGGAAGGACTTTGGGGATCCGGCTGAGACCACTCGCCTTCACCTACTACCAACGACCTACGACCTACGACCTACGACCTACGACACGAAATTGCGTTGCATCGCTAGGTTACGAAATTTATGATTAATAACGAAAGCTACTAATGGGAGTGTGCCTAACGCATAGTAAAGAAATATAATAATACAAATGACGGCAATGATAGCGATGTTTAATTGAAAAACAAAAAACAAAAAAAAAAACTAAAAAAAAACTAAAAAAAAGTAATTAAATAAATAATTAAATAAATAATTAAATAAATAAATAAGCACGTGGAAAATTGTAACGTATATTGTATATGTCATTATATATTGCATAGAGTATAGTGAAGAAAATAAAAATAATATTTAGCCGTTAGCCGTTATTCGGGAATTATACTTCGCTGTAACGCTTATTCAAGATTGTAAGCACTTGTCCAAAGTTTGCTCCTTATCTCGCGCATTATTATTATAATTAGGGCTTCTTCGTTCTGTTGTTGATTAGTTACACATTTTGATTGGGGGGTTCACCCCCCCCCCCCCGGTGTTCGATATTCATAAAATGCATAATGTAATGCGTACATTACTTATTATAACACGAAAAGTAAGCATGAAAAAAGCGACAAAGACTGATGAAGTTTTAATGTAATCAGTATTAACAGCGATTGGTATTTTAAATATAAAAGAACTTTAAAACGATATACTTTATAAATTTTTTAAATTTGTATGAAAATCTATTTTGGCTGCCTAACGCAATTTTTGTAATTCACTGCGTAAATGTAAATTCGGGGTAAGAACGACTGCATCAGTCAGATAATTCAATGGAAATACGAGGAAATAGAATCGAGAGATAAACGTATGTTTTTGTCATATTGACGCGCCTTTTTGGGTTTGGCATGTTTTAGGAGCCAGCAAACTGTCCTTGGCACATATTTGTCTAGCATTTATGATACGTATTAATAAATTAATAAATAGAAAGATAAATATTGTTTTATTGCTTTCGAGCTCCCTTTTAAACGAATAAGAATACGAGAAGGACGAGGCACAGTATTTTACAAAAGAAAATAAATAAAACAATAAATGTACCCAAGTGTCTATGAATAATATATATATATATATATATATCTTTTCAACTCATATTTCGATCTTCAAATTCGAATAATAAACAATAAAGTAATAAGAAAATTTTTCGTAAATATATTTCACTACAATAACTTTAACATTACGTCCAATGATTGTTTTATTATTTAGCAAATTTTGTTATTTTTCTTTTAATTATTCATAATATGTGCATAATGTGTAATTATTACCGGAAAATACTATTTTTCAAATTAAATTTAGATTTCTGTTGTTTTTTTTTTTTTTTTTTTTTTTATAGTTTAACGATACTACGAAATTTTTCATATAATTTATGTATATTTCATTTAATTTTTATATTCCAATGTGCTTTTATTAGTCTAATAGAGCTATATTTTCATTTACTTTGAAAATTATTAATTATACTTCTACATGGCATAAAGAAATTTTTTCACATTTATTGTGTAATAAAATAAAATATATTTAATTAAATTATAAAGTTTTATACTAAATTTATGTGTAATAAAATTCAATAACTTCGTTAGACTTACTTTTTTTTTTGACAACATTACACATTCTCGATAGTATTTCATTTATCAAGTTTTCCAATGATATTATCGGTAAGTATAATTACTTAATTTTATAATAGATTTTATATAATAGATATTTTCTTTATGGGAATAAAAATAATGTATAAATAAGGTAAAAATGTTCTAAAAAATGATTTAATGAGCTTTATAATTTATTTCACCAGATAACTGATGAAAATATTGTAGTGTTTTGAAATCCATTTTTGTATTCAAAACAAAACCATTGGTGCTTCATTTATTCCAATAAACGCAATCGTTAATTTTGTTAGAGAGAGAGAGAGAGAGAGAGAGAGAGAGAGAGAGAGAAAATACAAAACTTATATGTGAGTACTACGTGAGTACTTAAGCATTTTCATAAGATTTTTCAACATTAAGAAATATTCTCGATAATTATACTATGGTTAACTAACATTTATTGCCGCACAAGATGCTTATCATTACGAAATAATTGAGTAAAAAAGCATTTAAGATAACAATTTACTATTATTAAACTAACCTACAGCTTCTATATATTTGCGTAATACTTATACAGAATGTAAGTATTTTTATGACATTAATATTGAATTAATTTTATAAAAAAAAAAAAAATTAATGTTATAAGAATTTTTTTTATAATTAAGGTTAAAGTAGTAATTGGTTATGAAATTTTAAATTGAAGTAATTACATTGAAATTTATATGAATATTTTAAGTTACAATTTAATTAATGTTTTCATTTTTAAATTCACGTTTTGTTTTGTGATTCAATATTATTTAAAATATCTCATTATTATCATTCATAGTCATTTGTGTCTAGTAAATTTGAAAATTTATCAATATTTAATTTGATATTTCAATACAAGTTTATACAATTATACAATTATTAATTTCGTCTCTATTACCTCATAATTATGAATTAAAGTTACATTTATTTGAACGATTAATATTTATGGTATAATATAAATGTAATTGGTTTCATTTTTTCTTCATTTTTTTTTTTTTTTTTTAATCATCTCTATTATTTATATAATATTTAATAGATTAAATGCATTTTTTTCTCACTATTCAAAATATATAATCAAATGTGCTGAAAGTAATAATTAAAATTCCTTTTCTGCGTTATTCTATAATGGATGGAAGTTTTAAAAATATATTTTCACATATTAGTATAAAATAAAGTCATAGTATTTCAGCGTTTATAATAGAATTTAAATAAATAGTAAGGTAAGCTCGATACAAATATACATATATATCTTGCCAATTTCTCTATAAAATAAGCGTTTAATTATTAACAATGGAATTGAATTTTATAAATATCAAATTCACCGTAAACGATTGTTCATTGCATTATATCCTAGATCTTGCAATTTTCATATCTTAATTTTCTATAAAACTTTAAGTAAATGGACCAAAAAATGATAGTTTTCACATCCATTTAACACATATCTACGTACATTTAGGTATAATAGATGTAATAAAAAATCAATTCTCGTTATTTATAATGTTGTAAACAAATAAACTTTCAAATAATTTAATTTAATAGCTTAAAATTTCATATGGCATGGAATAGTCATCAACGGCTTAATGTATTGCATATACTTGGAAATATCTTTTTTAAATTAAATTTTATCATAAATTAATGATGTAAAAAAGCAATTAAAACTACTTTCATAACTATGTAATAAGTGTTAAATAAATATGCAATTAAAACAAAATTGATAGCTAAATGAAATATTATTGAATTATTGTATTAACGGTAATTGTGCTAATGAATGAGAGAACTAGAAAGACTAAAATCAATTCATACGATATAAGTTATTGATAAAAAAATAACTTTACATACATTATTTATTTATATGTTCTGAATTATTTGGTATTTGAACAGTATTTGAATAATAATATCGTTAATATAAGAATATTATAATAATAATAATAATAAGAAAATTAATTTTACATCTTAATTACTCGAGAATTGGTTTATTTATATTATCAAACAATGTTCTTTAATTACGAATAAATAATATAAAGCACAAAAATTCGAAAGTACATATAAGCTTTTAGTCTTCATATAGGATATGTTAGAGATTTGGGTAAAAATAAAGTAGACATTTGAGTATAATAGTTTATTCCACTTTCATATCAATGCCACTAACTAGCAAACTAACATTTATTAATATTATATCAGAATAGAGGTGAATCTCTATCGTTGTTACGCACGCGCGAAGTCAGCCTGGACTTGGAAACATCGATTCATTGCACGAATCATCCTAATTCGACTCTATTTTATCTTGGATCTCCGAGAATGCGCTCTTATTTTCATTTACTTTTTATTCTCCATTTTTTTTTTTTTTTTTTTTTTTTTTTTTTTTTTTTAATGCGCGTCCCCTTATACTCATTCGTACGCATTTGCTTCATTTAGTTTAATTAAAACTGAGTACCTCGTCGATATCGTTTATAGTTTTACTTTACACGTGATCACTAACATTATACACAAGCGGATGTTGCACTCGAACGAAGTGCATACAAGTGACGAGAATGTTATGTACATAAAAATACTGATCCGCTTGGATCAGACATTTTCGCGTAGCTCTCGTTCGATTGCTTTCTATCCTCGACAAAGTTATAAACAAACAGATGGACAATGTTTACCTTTCTCTCTTTCAATCTTTCCATTATTATTATTATTATTATTATTATTATCATTATCATTATTATTATTATTATTCGTACTCGTTGCGGAGTGGAATATCGATATAAAAATGTCATCGTTCTAATGCAGTCTACGCTTTACGAAAGGAAGAAAGAAAAGAGTAACTCTCATTATCTATCCTCCTCTTTTGTTATACTGTATACGAAATCGCCAAACTCGCGTTGATAACAAGCTTGACTCGATTAAAGAGAAATCACACGCGCAAAATTACGAACTGTTTGCTTTATAAACTTGTTTTGGTGATATATAAATAATTATCGAACCCCGTGAAACGCCGTAAATATATACATGATATTTGATAAAATTTGCATTTTACTGGGCTGTTCACGTGGCCAACCATTTCATTTGTTATCGAGTATAAAACAATTAATTCTATTTTATTCATGGATTCTTCAGTATTAAAAAAGCTAAGTCGTCTTATTCAGAACCAGTTTATGTTACATTCAAGCAACATTCAACCCACAATCGCGCATATGAAAATCGGATCATTTCGAGGAATAATTAATGAAAGAGACGTTCGATTTAGAAATTTTAGCTCGCTATTTTTAATAATTTAAATGCACGTTTCGAAATTTCTAAATCTATTGGCATTAAGTGACAAACTGGTACTGATACGATGACTTTCATCACTGGCAAAGTCCGACTTTACATTTCAGCGTAAATAGATGAGCATCACGTAATAATTGCGGAGAAAGTATGAAACACGGATTTATGGTAACAGAAATTCCTTACATATGCGTGTCAGGGGTATTTATTCATTTATTACGCGCAACATTCGTCCTCGCGATATTTTTCTTCTTTCAAACGAAACAAGGAACAACATATAGGTGCATTTGTAATATCGGCAGCTCTATGAGAAATCGCGCGAGGTACGCGAGTCGCGATTTTTCTAATAAAAACTCGGGTAATAGCAGCAGCAGCAGCAGCAGCAGCAGCAGCAGCAGCAGCAGCAGCACGAGCAGCAGCATCAACAGCAGCAGTAATAGTAGTAGAAGTGTAAAAAACTTCAGGCCTGAGGTATTTACAACACTTTTTTTCCGTTTTCTTTATTTTTCGTTATTTCTATCTGTTATTCGCCATTTCGACGCGACAGATTGTTTTTACGGAAATATGACCTGTACAGCATCGCATCATCGAGACTCCCGTCTTACTTCATTTTTCTCCTCTCGTTTGCTTCATCCAATAGTAGTCTCATTCAAGTGGTCACTACAGTCAAATCTTAATTAAGCCGCGCAGACCGTAAATTAATTATTCTCTTAATTATAAATTTCATGTGTTCGCTATAGACTGCGAGCTGGCCCTCTAACACTTCGAATTTAACAATTATTAAGATACACTTTATATCTTACAGACACCTACAGTTTATAATCGAACGACTACACGCGCAGAGTCACTTATTTACAAAGTGGATTAGTCCGCCTTGTGTGTTAAAACTCTATCGCTTATATAAAAATAACGTGGAAGCATGAAGAATGTCTTAAAAAGTCAGTACGTTATTTAGTGATTTTTATCGACGGGCTTTTCTCGATCGACTCTCTTTATTCGCTGGTGAAAAACCTACATATACTCATTCCTTTTGTGGCGAAATTCACAAATTTTGAACATTTACGCCAGTTTTATTTATTCATATTTAATTAAAAAATTATAATTCCCGATAAACGGTATTAACTTTCCTAATTAATTCCGTCGTTATTTCCTTCCTCATCGTCCTGCTCTCGTTTACTCTGTCTAATTATTTTCTTTTTATATTTTATCTAACAGTTAACGCCTCGATCATCTCTGAAAATTTACGGACACACGCATACGCACACAACTCTCATTATTTGTTGATTGTATAAAAAAAGTGTTTTGCAGAGGAGCAAAAAGAGAAGGCGAGAATATGAATAAAAAAATCCGTCGTTCCACGATGATCACATATGTGAGTGTACAGAAAAAACAAAAATTATATTTATTTATTTACAGTTAAACTTGATTTCTTTTATTTTTTTTTCATTTTTTTTTGTGCCTTGTTTGTTTTTATTTTTTTGTTTTTTTTTTGTTGTTGTTGTTTTGTTTAGTAAGTGGCCCCTAACGTATTTGACTCATTTACCCGTCGTACTTACAAAATCTGCGTGTATACACAAATTTCGTTGACTACTAAATTTTTATTTCATTCGCTTCAATTAAAATTGTCTACATTATCATACAATTTTCGATGCAATGATGTAGATCTAATTTTTAAAATTAATTATAAGTATGATGTAAATGAAGTATTTTACTATCAAAAAGTTAATACTATTTACGAATAAAAATATTATTCATTTTTCTTCTTAAAATGTCAATCGTTACGTTAGCGAGTGCCATTAATTATATTCTTTAAATAGGATTCGTACCTTAAAAATATTGAAATTATTTTTTTGTTTGTTTTGTTTTGTTTTGTTTTGTTTTATATTAAAGGATTTACAGATTGATCTGTACTACTGGATACATTGTCACGATAAAACTTTTGTACAAACAATAAGATCTTTAGATCGTTCAATTAGCACAGATTCATTTAAGTATATAAACGAAGTCAACGCTTGTTGCGTTAAAATATATATATATATATATATATATATATATATATGTAGATATAGGATGATCATATGAGCTTGGATAGAGCTTAAATAAAATTTCGTAATTTCGTAAGTACGCTTCCCAGTGGGATTTGAATGTTCTTGATTATTCTATGGAGATTGCAGTCGGAATAGTGTATTAGGCATCGATTGGGCGTCGATTCAGCAATAATTAGAACGTACTTTGAATAAAAAATTTTTGCGCTTTTTCTAGTTAGTCTCGCCCCTTCTTTCATATAGGTAATTTAGTTTAAAGTAGACATTTACGTAAATATTAATTATTTAAAAAATATTTTGCAGCAATAAATGGCAATTTCTCCATCCCTTTGATATAGTAGGCACTTTTACCTAAATTTGATTCAATTCGAAAGTTGAGACAAGGAGAAAAGAAAAGAAAAGAAAAGAAAAAAAGTCGGTAACGCGCGAACTTTGCTTATACAGTGAAAGGACTCTGTGATGTTGAAATAAATATAAATGTCGAAGTTTATTACAAAAGCGTAATGACAATAGGGCTATCAGATATATGAGCTATCAATGAATAGCTGAGAGCACCAAAATCTATATGAATATAAAGGAGTTCATTAGTGACTTAAACTCAGTAAAGTAAACATTATTGACTTAAACTCAGCTCTACTGTGCGTAAGGCTCGTCTCCGATAGATTTATAATATAACAATTAGACTATTATAGAAAAAACACGCCAGAGTCCGATCGTTAATTGAATCCTTACATAATTGATGATTTAAAAAACTTATTGTAATTTTTTCAAGATAATTTTCAATAGAACATCAAGTATTCGAGATAAAAATTGATGAGTATCTCGAAAATTAATAATACATTAAGCAATAAAAATTCTTCGAAGCTCCAATAAATTTTTTAAAGCTATTTAGGAAATAACAGATTAATTAGAAAAGACGGTAAAACTATTTCCGTTAATGAAGTGTATACGTAATGAAAATTCCACCCTTAAAAGCAACGATAAGAAAGAAGCTGAGGGAAAAGCATTTATCTTGAGCGTCGAAGGATGAAAGAATCTACGGTCGGAAGAGTCGGGCCCTTGACATTCTCATTTTCGTCATTACTGCCTAAGTACCTAATTACTTACAACTTAGGAATTTATCGTTTATTATATTTCGTGTGAATTAAATACTAGCTCGTCGTGGTATTTTCTCTTGTCCTCTAAAATTCATCTTCTCTCTTTTCCTCTCTCTCTCTCTCACACACACACACACGCACGCACGCACACACGAACACGCGCGCGCGCGCGCACACACACACACACACACATTCTCTCTCGCTCGCTCTCATACAGCTTCGCACGCATTTATTTTGTAATTTAACATGTCCTCCTAATTCTCATCTTCAAAATAAAAATACTCCTGACTCATGCCTCAACACATACTACATTGATCGTTTTCAGGCACACTGTGCATGTATAAGACCTTTGGTCGAAGCGCGAGACAAATACCATATACGTGAAACGGTGCGTCTTTTAAGATAAGTCCGTTTGCGCATTCGTCTCTCTTCCCATTCGTCGACGAGAGAAACGAACCCTACATGACGTCGTCATCGCGCGTCGACGCGCTGATCGAAGATCGTTAAAAGAATGATTAAAAAATACAAAAAAAAAAAAAAAACATTTAAATTTGTTGTATATACTAATGTTGGCAAATGAACATAAACGACGTACGATTCGCGAGTTTATTTCCGCATTGTTGAACTTCTACGTAAATTTTCTTATTAATCTTAACAGAAAAAACATTTTAGAAATTACCCGAATCAGAGCTTTCTGAATATAGTATGGGCTATAAAATTGGCATGAGATTTCATAGGAGTTCTTCGAGTTCTCGCGCGAGCTTGCTCATGTCGCATAACGCTTGGTCCATAAGCGTGCTATACGGTCGTGTTCCTCTCTGTTTTGTAGATATTGCGTCGCTATACTACCCACCAGGGGATCAGCTGTAACATAAAGGAAGATATATATATATATACGTAGTGAGTGCTTTCATGGCAGCATATTTTCACGAAATAATAGTTAAATGTGTATGGAATAGTTGCAGATGCACAGACATTCATAGTTAGAGCGATAAAATGTGTCAGGCTAATACATTCGTCGATTCCTTGATAATGTACATGGCTTACTTATTGGGCTTAATTTATTCAATGTTTACGTCATAATTTGTTAATAAATTTTACATTTCAATATCACAATTCATGAAAATTCAAATTTAATGATTCTGTATAATAATAGTCCATTATACGTATAATAGCACTACTATATTATTACTTATAATACTACTAATATGATATACGTAATAATAGTCAATTATACGTACGCACATGAAAAAGGATGTTAAGTGCAAATTATTATTCATTTTCAAACATTTTCCATTAAATCTTTTTTTTTTTTAATTTCAAGCAAATAAGCCATTAATTTTATTTCTGCCCTTTCTAAACAATTAAGCTTTATGATATTGCACAACACTAAGAAATATTAAATATTTTCAAGATACATTTTCAAGACATATTTAATTCAAATTAAATCTAGATTAAGATTGTTCATACTGTATTTCATTAATTCTTTATTTAATTAATATTACAATCCAATCTCTTATGAAGAACGTACGCACTTTAATAAAATTAGTGTTAAAAATAAACAGCAAAATATTTATATATCCTATACGATTTTTTGTTTAATCTACAATAATTGGTTAAAAGGCAATATTTTCTTCTTCTTTATCTTATCAATATTTGTTTCTTAAAGATTTAAACAACGCAACACGATGCTGCTTAAATCTATATAATATAATCCATTAATATAAGCAATAGTTTATCAATTATTTTTATCAATCTTTATAAGCCCATACTCTTATAGGATTTTTTAATATATAATTGTAAAAAACTTGATTGTTACTGTACATAAATATTGAAAATTATATAAAAAGCTCTTGACTTACCCGGATTACAGTCTGTTAGAAGAGAACAAATGGACAGCAAAACTTTTGATATAGTCAATGCTGGTGACCAATTGTCCTTAAGAATATCTAAACATATAACACCTTGACTGTTTATATTGCAATGGTAAATACGCGTTCGAAACGTCACCTAGAATAAAGATAAAATTTTTTTGCAATAGGATTCATTGATTAAGTAACATTAAGCCATTTATCAAAATTATTCATCTACCTTTGGTGGCTTAAATGGATATTCTGGAGAGAAATGTATATCCAAAAAAAATACGCCACCTTCGTACACTGATCCAGGAGGACCCAAAATTGTTGAAACCCATTCGTATAAATTATCACCCTTAGGTCCAGCACTAGGAGACAATATATTATTAATAAATATAAAAACACAAATATATATATATATATTAATTTACATTTAATCATAATTCTTAATTTCTTTCAAACCCTTCACCATAAAATATCAAGTGAATATTTATTATATTTATTATAGTATTTATTAACGAAGAAAAGAAAAATTCTAAATTGTAAATTTCTGTTCCATTAGGGACAAATAAATCTTACGTTCTATATATGAATATTTAAAATTAAAAATATAATATCCAAGGAAAATTATTAACCTGCAATTTGGAGGTGGATCTAAAGTAATTTCTGCTAATTCTTTTTGTATCCTGTAAAACAATTATTATTATTTAACATTATTTCATATAACCGATACAAATTATCTTGCATTCTGACTTGCATATAATTTTTTGTATTATGTACATGTTTTGTAAAAGAGTTACCTTTTTGCAGAGGTTCCTAATGCCTTAGACATCTTTGGATTAGGTTTCGCCTCTTTATTTTCTGGTTTGTTGTCGGCTAATGATGATCCACGGCCTCTGCCGGTTCCACTAGACCCAGCCCCTGACGACATACTTCTAAACAAAAATTAAAACAATCTATTGTCACAACTATAAAGGACTAACAATTATAAAATAACCTCAAAACTTTAACTTGAGATTATGCTTTGTAAACAAAATTAATATAAATAAACAAAGTTTATGGATATAGAACTTCTTATTACGAATCGATAAGTATACATTTAACAATTAAAATAAAAGAACCTTAATTATTTTTAATAATACAATGTATCTGAATATATTGGAAGCCTAAATTATGAGCAAATTACTTTCATTTGGACTACATTAATACAATATGTTTGACAATATGTTAATTATTAATAAGTATCTTACTAAATTGTCATGAAAATTTCATTACAATAGATGTGTATTAAAGCATTTGACCATTATCATGATCGCAGGCGTTTAATTAAAAAAAGTGACCTAGGGTGCATTGAAAAACTTTGCAATCCATCAAATATAATAATTAATTATACCTAAGAAACAACTCAAACAGTATAAATATCAATGGAAGCAAAAATACTTTGATTGGAATGATTTAAATAACTTACATATCATTAAAATTGTACTCCTAAAACTAGATTATTTATTTCAATCAACACATTATGAAACAAAAACTTATAATTAATAAGATAAAGATGCGTCACTCTTCTTGATTAATATGATATGTAAAAATAAAAAAAAAAAACCAATTATCCAATGGTTAATAAAAAAAAAATAATTCCAAAATTAATTACAGAATATTATAATTCATTTATAATAAAGAGTTAAGAGCTATATTAATTAAAAGAAAAATATCAATTAAAAATCCATCGATTGTTCAAACTCTGAGTTTATGGTTAAAATATCCTAATCTGATCAATCAAATTTCATCAATTTATTAAAAAAAAATCATGTTTGTAGACAAATCAATCAAATTTAATCAACACCAAGTATAGCCACATTATGGATGAGAGTATTGTAAAAGTGGCCTCTAGCTTTTTTAACTCCAAGAATGAAGTAAGTCGCGAGACAAATCGAGTGCAGTAGAAATGAAAGGTGAAAATACTTAGTTCCACCGCGAACCGAAATTTCTAAGGCTTTTAGAAAGCCAACGTTAGTAAGGAATATCAAAACTTGTTCCTCTGTAAACACTCAATTGAGGGTATCCAGAAACGGCGTAACTCTCGATAGAAACGTCTCTTTGGCACAAAACGAAATAAGAGAATGAAACTGACTGAAGAGAAACGATAACGATAACGATAACGATAACGATAATGAGGACGAGGACGAGGACGAGGACGAGGACGATGACGAAGACGAAGACGAAGACGTGGACGACACCGAACTACATCGCATTGCACCTCACCGCACCGCATCGCATCGCATCACATCGCATCGCATCGCACCGCACCGCACCGCACCGTACCGCACCGCACCACACCGCACCGCACCGACATGCATGCATACATACGCGTTTTGGGTTATTGCAATCCGTACGATTCGCCAAGTGCTAACCCGGTTGTAATGAAAATAAAATGTCATTTTACCGAGGGCGCTGAACCGCGACCAGCGCGAGAAAAGAGATCTCTATCTTTGCTACACTTTAGGGCGCGCGTGTGCACGATATGCATATATATATATATATATATGTGTGTGTTCATGCATGCATTCATATATATCAAAGATAATCACGCACGTACTCTCGCACTCTCTCTCTCTCTCTCGGCACTTCTCTTATTACAGGCTAAGGCGCCGCGGTGTAATCGACGTCCTCCCTGAACACGCGTTGCACCTTTCGCTCCAGCTCGGCTTTTGCCCAGACGAATAACCACCAGCGAGCGAGCGAGCGCCACACGAAGTGAGAGAAACGACTCTCCCGAAAGAGAGAAAGATGGAGAACACGTATGTGTAGGCGCAGAAAATGAAATAGCAGGTATAAAGGTTTAATATATAGATATGCCCTAGAGTGTGGAGACAGAGTGCGAGCGAGAGAGGGACAGCTGCCAGCGTTGGAGGGCGGGAGGGATATAGCGTGCGAGAGAGCGAGAGATAGATAGAGAGTAAGTAGGAGTACATGCGATGTAGCGAGATGTGGGAGCGAGGGTGGGACGATAGGAGGAAGAAGGGCAGAAGAGAAACAGCCCGAGCCTAAACAATGGAAGATACGAAAAGAGGTAGAAGGGTTAATAAAAAAGAGATAAATAGCGCGGAGGAGTTTTGCGAAAACCCACGTACCTCTGTATCGTGCGTGTTGTCAATGATGTACGTTCACTATATGCTAAACACACGCCCCTGGTATATAAGAGTTTTACCTCCGTGCCCCGGAGTGTCGAGAGGACGAGGACGCACGTCCGATTTTCGCGCACACACTCCTCTTCGTTCCTCTCGCTCGCCTGTATAATATATATTTTATGATAGACGACGCGAGTAAAGGAGAAGGGGAGCCGGCGCTCCGGTAGCTTTAACGTGTGCCTGCCTCCCTGCCTTTTTTTTTTTTCCCCCGATATCTCTTTTTTTTTTGCACTATTTGCCGCGGAGGCACGTTCAACGACACAGAATAAATAGGTTGTTAGCGAGTTGTGCAATCTTCTCTTGTTTGAAGCTTCTGCTCCTCGACCCACTCCTTTTCTCTTTTAGCTTTCACGGGAAGTTAACCGGTGTGTGTCTCGCACGTACGTATGACTGTATGTCATGTACGTTCGTCCCTCTGTCTCTCTCGCTCACTCTTGCCGAGAGTGAATCGACGGTCAGGGAGATGGTCAATGATTGTCAACGGTCGGTCAGGTTTTAAAGTAACAACAACCCAATGCAAGTCTCTTTAAGCTTGGATTTCCAAGGCAATTCCCATTTGGCTCGTACAATTAATCCTAACATCGCTTTTCTCTTTAAATTTAGCTTTATGGGTATTTGCGAGACAAAGGCCAGACTTTGACGGTCATCGCGTGCATGCGCGCGCCACCTTTTAACATAACAGCCTCCCACAATTTTCTTCCAAAACTATTCGATTGTACCTGTAATTTAATTAAACAAAAAAATCAACCGCAGCTCCGGGCCTTAGTAATTCGTCTTATAATACCCTACAAGTTGTGCTGCAACACCGGTTTCCACTACCGGAGCAAGCTCTGAAATTTGAATCTCCCACCACTTTTTATAAATTTACACAGAGATAGAGAGAGAGAGAGAGAGAGAGAGAGAGAGAGAGTGCGTGCGTACGAGGTAAAGAGAGATAAAGATAGAATGATAGAGAGCTAGAGAGAGAGAGAGAGAGAGAGAGAGAGAGAGAACAAGAACCCGGAAGAAATACCGGTAAACATCCTTCTTCCTTGTCTCTCCCCTTATTTCCGTGTATGCGTGTTACCGAGTTTTTCAAGTCGAGGCAATTGCATCGAGCACTTCCTCGTTGTCTTATAATAAAGAGATGCAGTCCGCACTTACGATATGTTCTATTCTTTCTAACACTTTGTCCGGATGCGAATCATCCGTCCTCCACTGATTTTGGTCGAACTCTTCGCGGGGGGTCGTCGTCGGCTCGATTCACTCCCTGGCTCCGTCTCTTTCTTTCGTGATTCCCTATGAAAAAAAATTACGATTGCGCATCTCTGCGGCGTTACCGGATGCACTGCATCGTCCTACGGCCGTCAGCAGCGCCACCGGAAGCTTTGTGACGAGCTGACGCCTAGAAACGCGCATGCGCCTTGCCGAATGACGGGACAATGTTTTCAACTTATGTCAGATGTACATTTAACTTCGCCTTTAGCTATGTTTTATGTTGTATAGTGTCGTCTAGCCGATCAGAGCTTGGTTCATTCGTTTCTTACAGATTTTAAATCTACATTTCGTCATCTTTGGATTTAACAAGCCGCCAAGATGGGGAAACGTCAACATCAAAAGGATAAAATGTGAGTTCTTGTTACATGTTTATCATTAACTGCATAACGATGTTTATTTTTACCAATTTAGGATTATTTTTAATTAATTTTATCTCGATCTTGTATTAGCACAAAGTATAATTTTCAAAATAATAATTATAGTAAGGATATCGAATAAACAAAGTCGTGCGTTCTTATGATTGGTAACAATCGCACTGAATTATCCTGAGCAGGATGTAAATTTCTTGTCGTTACTAAGGGTTTCGATGATTAAACAATTATAATCTTATTATATAGTAAACATTATGAGAGAGTGATTTATATTTCTTGAATGTTTATTTGTATATTAAACATTATGTAATCGTAATGGTTTCTATAAGAAAGAGCAAACTAAACGTATATTAAAACGTTACGTATACTAAAATACAGTTACACCTGTGATTAAATTAAATTATAAAACAACTGTAAATATATGTAGTGCTTTTCTAGATAATACAAGTAAAAGAAATAACATGGCAAAATTTTATAAATTAATGAATTTATTATAATATACTGCGTTTCATAAGTGTCGTTAATTTACTAGTTTGTGAAAGAAAATCTTGAAAATTGCATTCAAAGTATTTTTAATATAATTGTATATATTTCATAAAAAAAGATTTGATTTTTTGATAAAGTTAACAATATATAATATAAATGTACTATTGCATAGAATCATCAAAGTTATGATTTTCTTTCATTTTAGGTATCTTACATACACAGAATGGACAACATTGTATGGTGGAAAAATGTCTGGCACTTCGTCAGAAACCAGTGAAGATACAACATTCCGTCGTTTGCCATTTGATCATTGTTGCTTAAGTTTACAACCATTTGACCATCCTTACTGCGATGCTCAAGGAAATATATTTGAACTAGAGGCCTTGTTACCTTACGTTAAACATTTTAAACACAATCCTGTAACAGGAAAATCCTTGGATATGAAAAGCTTGACAAAGCTAAATTTTTTTAAAAATACAGACGGAGAATATCATTGCCCAGTATTATTTAAAATATTCTCTAAACATTCTCATATTGTAGCGGTCAAAACAACTGGCAATGTCTTTTCGTATGAAGTATTATAAATTTCCTCGTATATCCTATTATTTTTTATGTTAAACACACACGCGCGCGCGCGCGCACACACACACACACACACACACACACACGTATATATATATATTATATTATTTTTTAGGCAGTAGAACAGTTAAATATTAAAAATCGAAACTGGAAAGATTTAATTTCTGATGTGACATTTACTAGAAAGGATCTTATTACTATTCAAGATCCTAGTGATGCTAGAAAATTTAATCTATCTACATTTCATCATATAAAAAATAATCTTCGAGTGGAGGACGAAGGTAATTGTAGTTCCGTTGAATAATTTGAACAGATAATATTTTTTCAGAATGAGACAATAATATTTTATTTTCTAACCATCTCTGTTATTAGAAGTGACTAAAGAACGAAACAATCCAAATGCCAAGTTAAAAACAGTATCGATGGAAACAAAAGAAATTCTGAGCGAGCTAGAGCGTGATTACAAGCCAGTAGGAGTAACTAAAGCATTAGAAAAAGTTAAAGCAGATAAATTTAATGCGGTTAGAACAGTTTTTTTATTATGCATAAATATAAATGAAAACTGTAGACAATTGAAATCACTTAATTATATAATTACTAGGCACATTACTCAACTGGAGCTGCGGCTGCAGGTCTTACGTCAACAGTAATGCCAAGAGTAACCGTACTAGAAGCTGCTATTCTCGAGGAAGATGTTGTTCGCTACGAGAGAGTAAAGAAAAAAGGTAATAGTTGAGAATTTAAGTCATTTGAGTTTCGTACTATTATTTCATCATTGTGAAATTCTTTTAGGATACGTAAAGATTATTACAAATTTTGGTCCACTAAATTTGGAACTACATTGCGACATGGTACCGAAAACATGTGAAAATTTTATGAAACATTGCCAAAATGGTTATTACAATGGTACAAAATTTCACAGATCCATAAGAAATTTTATGGTACACGATTCACAGCCACTTAAATAGTTATAACAGTTTATTCGTTATTGTATTACAACATTTGCATTAAACATAACTTTCAACAGATACAAGGTGGAGATCCAACAAATACAGGAAACGGGGGAAAATCCATTTGGGATAAGCCTTTTGAAGATGAATTTAAGCCGAATCTCGTGCATCAAGGTAGGGGGATTCTCTCAATGGCAAATTCGGGAACAAATACAAATGGATCGCAATTGTAAGTGTCGATAAAGTCTGGATTAATAAGGATTAGGGATTCAAGGGAGTATTGTAATTTTAGTTTCATTACGTTTCGTTCTTGTCGACACTTGGACAACAAGCACACGGTTTTCGGGAAAATTGTCGGCGGTTTAGAAACGTTGAATGCAATTGAGAAAATCGAAGTCGATAATAAGGATAGGCCAATCGAAGATATTATAATTCAAGCTGTACAGATTTTTGTCGATCCTTACGACGAGGCCGACGAGCAATTAGCGGCGGAAAGAGCAGCTGAAACTGAAAGACTGGCCAAGGAGGCTTTAGAGAAAAATACTCCAAGAAAGAGAAGCGGAGAGCAGGCTTTAAAAATTTATCGTACAGGAATTGGAAAGTACCTGAACCCAGCTATCAAAGATGATAAGTGAGTTTCAAACGTTGAACAAGCAATTCTCATCCATTTCCTAAATCCCCATATTATGATAATAAATTTAGTGTTGTAAATGGAATGTCCATAATATTTATTAATTTCGTGAATGACGAATTATAATGATGAATTATAACTTATTGTAGATTGGAGGCGAAGGACACAACGTTCGAAATTGCAAAGAAGAAGAAAAAAGTCGTGTCAAATACTTTTAATTTTTCATCTTGGTAGCCGAGCTAAAAGCTCAAATTATAAAAATGTAAAAATTGTACATTACATTAGCTCGTAAATTATTTTATTAATAATTTGACATTGAAATATATCGTATTCATACAATATCAATCAGATGGTAAAATTTCCATTAATGTTAACCCACCATGCGCTCTCTGCGCCCTAAAAACTTACTCGCACCACGTAAACGTAACGTTACTTTGCGAATGGTGATGGGGAGGGAGGAGAAGGAGGAGATTGCAGCCAATCCTACGTGCGGTCGGCAGCCACCACGATTCCCCTCTACCTCAAAAGCAACAAATGCAAATAAAATAAAGTCGACGCAATGTCGACTATTGGAGTAAACTAGCGATGTTCCATGCCAGTCGCGCACAAAGTAACGAGGAACGCGCGCGTGAAAGTCGCGCATGCGATCTACCCACATGATGATCCGAGGCGCGCGATTCACCTGTTCACCGCTCGGCTTATACCCCCTTCTTTACGCCCAATCTTGTTCTCTCACCGATAAGACCATTTTTGGAAACGGCATTCGCCATCTCGCTCCGACAGGTCAGAGCAGCAAGATTTTTACAGTACCGCCAAGCGGAAATTCCACGACAGTCGACTCGGATTTCTCAACGGTCAGCCGTCTTGGAGATTCCTCCTACGGTGTCGTTTTGCGTGGAATTCCTCTCGGGCAAGTGCATCGTTCAAGTTAACCAAGTGTAAGCTAAGCACATTTTGTGAATATGGCGCTATCATGCATTAGTTTGGGCTCGACAATTTTTCCCGTCGTCTCTTCGAAGTGGGGAATTAATAGAGACGCTGATGCTCGATGCCCAAATATTTAGTAATAGACGTCAACACTTTGTCATTGGCAATTAATTACAATTCGCATATTCTTGTAATGCTTTGATCGCTAATATTGTTCTCCTTATTTGCTAATCTTTCAAACCTTATCATCTTTCTTTCTACTTCTCTCTTCTTCTTTTTTTCTCTTTTCTCTTTTATCATTATTTTTGATGCCAATCAAAAAGTAGAAATAGCATTCGGTAATTTGATTTAAACGATAATTTTATTTTTTAGTCTCATTGTATTTTTAATTAAAATTTTTAGATTTGAAAGTTTGTTTGCAAAACAGCATGATAAATTGTTAATTATGGCTAGAAAAAGCGACTAATATGTTCGTAAGAATATAAACGGGAAAGTATGCTAAGTAAGCCAATGAAACATGAAAAAATAAAAATCTTTTTTTAAACTAATATTGTATGTTAGATCGATGATTTCATTCAATAAAATAATTTTTTTTTTTTTTTTTTTTTTTTTTTTTTTTTTTTTTAATCCAAATTCAAGCGACGATGCTCGATAGAACAGTAATGTAAATTTTTAACTCCATGCGGTTTCATAAAACTGGCATTTACTTTAGCATAAGGAAAGATAATTTTCTAACCAATAATTACCTTCATAAATGTCAAGATTGCGCAATATATAAAAAAAAAAAAAAAGTATATAAATAAAAATCTGATTATAAAATACATAACCGACCAATTCCATCATTGTTTACTTATAATTACAGTATAGAATACTCATTTGGCAATTCCTAACGTCTATTCTATCAACGTTAACATTATTGCAAAAACGCATCTATGCAAATGGGTGTGATTCAACAAATCTCTAAACATTGATAAATTGATAATCGCTATTATGTTTATAGAACTTTTAAGATTAAGTTTATGATGACATTAGAGCAAGGGAGCGAACATTCAGACAGCTACATTCGTGTATGGAATTATATAAAAGTTGAAATCATTATTGAAGGTGTAAAAAATGTAGTTAATTCATCACATTACGTATGATCCAATCGAACAAATTACAACGATTACTTACTACTAATATCGATCATATTCACCCGGCTATTTGTATTTTATAATAACATTCCATTGGAAGGGAAAAGCATTATTTCTCTTACGTTTGTATGAAAAAAAAAAGAAAAAAAGAAAAAAAAAAATTTCGATTCAATTTCCAGAAAAATGTGTCAGCACATGGTGCAGCACGATGAAATAAAAGATTGCGTAAACATGTTCGCTTCGTCAAATAGAAAGCCAATGATCGCCGCACTTTGAAAGGAATATAAAGAATCTAAAAGGCAAATCTGACATATTTCAAGTTAAAATGCAACGTAATTGTTTAATTATCGCTAGTGTTACCGTAGTATAAATGTTACATTTACAATCCACTGACTCGAGTCAGGTCAAATTCTAATATTATTTAATATCTTATATTATTACTTTGTAATATTTATGTCATTACGTACAAAGCGCCGTAGATTAAAAAAAAAAATAATATATATATATATATATATATATATATATATATATATATATATATATATATATATATGGTTGATGTGATAAATATTATTCGCCATAGATGCATGAGAGAAGAGATAAGAGAAGGAAAAGCATGTGGAAATGACGGAATAAGCACAACAAGCGATATCGCGAGTAATTGATTTAACGATCGATCCTCGACGCGAATAAATAAGTAGCAGGATCACGGGGATTCTTTTATAGAAATAATAAGGTTTTGCAAGGAAGCGCGAGATGGATAAAAATGCTAACTAACCGGCTTAACGGAGAGAGGGAGAGACAGCGATAGAGAGCGGGCGGGCGAGTGAGAGGGAGTGATATGATAAGTGGTGGGGACTGGCGAATTAGGATGAAAGAAGGAGGAGGGACGTCAAAAGGAGAAAAGCGCTGGCACAGGACGTCGGCTTCTCTTCCATCCTAGATCGTCGAAGCGTCCCCTATTCTCCTCCTCAACCCCAATAACCCTCTCGTGGTCCCGCTCCCTCCTCGCCCCGGCCAACCCACGTACGGTCCTCGCACTCTATCGCCGTGTTTGCAAACCTCCATGTTTGCAGAGTTTTGATGGGCAGCGGCCGCGCCGCTACCACCGAACCGTGACGTCTCGGGGAACCGCGCGGAGCTCGGGCCTCTCAGCTTGGCTCAGCTCCTTAGTCTGTAGCAGCGCTGGTATGTAGTCGCTCTACGTGCATGCACATCGTACACGGTACATGAAGTGTACATAAAAGGGGCGCGTGCAAGTGCGCGACGACCGGACCTGCGCCCAAGTGACGTTTGCCGTTCGGCCGAGCCGCCCTCGAGAGTAGCCAGTGCAGCAGCACCTGAGCCACGCAGCCGCTTCAGCAGCACCATGGACGACCTCGGTGAGTCTTGCTTAATACATCTTCAACAACAACAACAACAACAAAAGAAAAAGAAAAGAAACTTGCGCTTATCCAGTGGCTCGAGGCTTTAACCTCAAAGTACTCGGCTGCTGTTACTGCTGCTGCTGTTGCTGTTGCTGTTGCTGTTGTGACGTGTGTCGTCGCTAGTCATCGTCATCGTCATCGTCATCGTCATCGTTGTCGTTGTCGTTGTCGTTGTCGTTGTCGTTGTCGTTGTCGTCGTTGTCGTCGTTGTCGTTGTCGTCGTTGTCATTGTCGTCGTTGTCATTGTCGTCGTCGTTGTCGTCGTCGTAGTCGTCGTCGTAGTCGTCGTCGTAGTCGTAGTCGTGGCTCTCCACTTCGACCTCGTCGTAGTCGTAGTCGTAGTCGTAGTCGTAGTCGTAGTCGTCGTCGTCGTCGTCGTAGTCGTCGTCGTCGTCGTCACGAGATAGAGAGAGCGAACGCGTATGTATACACAGACAGACGGCCGAGAGATACGTGCACATTATACGGATACCGGGCTAATTTCGATCTGGGTGCGTCACTCTTTTTTATGGGCAAACTGTTGTCGCAAACATTCATCTCGGAATTTGAGGTTAGCAATGCCTCTGCTGTCGTGCATTGTTTTGGTTAGGCCTTTAAGGCGGGTTCCTCCTCGGTCCAGGCCTGATGATTTTTCGTCCTTGCGCTTTATGGGCGTTACGCTCGCGTTGGGCTATGCTCTCGAGATGCATTATGGTCGCCGAGGAAGGGAGCCAGCGGAAACGTGAATTTCTCGGAAAGCGGTAATTGAGAGCGAAAGCGTATAAGAAGCGCAGCATCATAGACGAAACATCGCTACTTTATAATTCATAAGTTTGCACATTCTTCGGGGGCCGGCTTCGTACTTACTTTGGATGAATCCTTTTTCACTTCACACGGAAACACGAGAGAAATGAGATGAATATGATATCGTACGTGCGCGTAGTTCCCTTTTGCTCGTACTTTCCTTTTTTATCCATGTTTTTTTTTTTTTTGTTTTTGGAGCCCAGACTCTTGTGGGATTGACAGATTTCAATCGGCTATTAATTAATTAATAAATGGCCATTCAGGATCGCCCGGCGGCGATTCGTCTCAATAACAAAAGCACATGTCCCGCTGTGTCTTACACTTAATGCTCGCGTATACTTAAATTTTGCTTATAAACATAAAAATTACACGGCGTTAATTATCGCTTTTAATTCGTAAAGTTTTCTAATATATCTTTATGGACGTAATGATTTCCTTAGACGTTGCGTAACAGGCGAAGTAAGTGGGATTATTCAATAATAAACAGCGCGATAAAAACAGTCTTTCAATTATGATAATCGAGTGAGGAACGTGGAGTGAAATTCTCGTTACGAGGAAGAAGTAATAAAATTGATTCGCTAATGAAAGCTGCTGGTTTAGAGTATTGCGCGCGGTGAATTTTTGTATCACAAGTGATGGAGAATTCGTGGGCGGGCAGCGCTTACTGGTTGCTCTCGACTGGTTCAACTCGATCTTTTTCGGGATCGTCTAGGCTCTTTCCGATTGTCGAGACTGGTAAAAGAAGCTCCCTAGTGAATCTTTATGGGTGGCTATATCATTATAAATTTATGGCTTGGAATTTTAAAATCATAAAAGACGATTCGCCCGTTACAGTTACGGAGATACCCAAAGTAGATTTTATCGCTGTATGTTCGGTTGATTTTTTTTTTTTTTTTTTAACATTCGATATTATTAAAAGTGCATTTTAAATATATTTTACTGTTTACATATGATAAAATTGCAAAAGAAAAAACTTCTTTTTTGCTCTTATCTCTGAATTAACGTAGAGATAGCAGCGGCCCTTCGTAAACGACGAAAAATCATCGGATATATTAATTAAATAAATAAATTGTTTGTTTATTTTCTTAATGAGAGCATCATAAATTTAGTCAATTTAATTTAATTCTTACACTTTTAAGGCTCGATTTAAAAACATTGGCTTAATTAATTCCTCCGCGTTATGAGCTCGCAAATTTATTTTACGTTAAAATGGATTTGATGAAAATAAGCTACATGTCGCGAGAGTCGCTTATTATTGGATTGAAAAGCCTAACTACATATTTATTTAAGCAAATTTAAATGACATATCATAATGCCTACGGCGAGGATAAGGAAATGCTTTTATTTAATCTGACATAAATCAGAGGGCAATAAAAATGTACACGTAACGAATAATAGAGAGCGATGCTTGATTATAATCATAACGATTCGAGCCGTAAAGTTGCAAATATTAAAAACACGAAGGAATAAGGTTAAATTAAATAGACGAATTTACGAATGTACGCTTACAATGGGGCAAGTTCAACCGTTGATAAATGATATCGCATTCCCTACTCAACCGATGAAAATAATTACTCCAATGATTAATAATTCCATTGACTATTCAAAATGATTCGAGACTTTCAAAATCTATATTCTCATATCTATATGTTGATAATGATTAAAATTTGCAATGTGAAATGCACGGCTGATGCGTGCTCGCGTTGAATAGGAAGCAAGATTAGAAAGATTATCTCGTGTAACGTAAATTGAACAGGATGTGTATTACTATCGTTGCAGCGCACCAATTTCAAGTACGCAGTCGCGTTGCAAATTTACCGTCGTGTCAGCGTCTCTTCTTTTGTTCGCGCCTACGCACCACAGCAGATATCACGTCCCTTGATAAGACGCGTGCTACGTGATTTTGATAAGCCCACTTCACTAGCTATATATTACTTTTTCACCAATACATTGGCTCGGCTCAATTTTCTTTCCTTTAACTTATTAGTTATCATTTTCAAACTAAACAAAAGCGCCCAATGTAATTCGTAACCAAATTTAAATAATAAAAGACGCGCGTTTAGTATTTTATCCAAGTCACATTAATAATAAAGATTTAAGCGTTGTTCTATTATTAAACATATTTAAGTACTACGAATAGCCATAAATTGGCGTTCTTTATCCAATATACGGATTTCTCGTGCTGTACTTTGATTAATATTTTCAATTCTATTTAAACGATGACAGTAGATTAATGCGTTCGTTTGAATTTTTCAATGATTTTATATATTAAATTTGTAGTAAGCGTGAAAAGATTATATAGACTTCGTGTCAATATTCCACGAGTTTGCGATACGACTGTTTTTATTTTCAAAATCAAGATTTTGTTCTGGAATTCGATTAACTTGTAGCCTATAATAAATTAAATAAATGCTTTCTCTCTCTCTCTCTCTCTCTCTCTATATATATATATATATATATATATATATATATATATATATCTATCTCTATCTCTCTATACATATAAATATATATATATATATATATATTTATTATTTCTATATATCTTTTTATTCATATTTATTCATATTTATTTATTACTATCTCTTTCTTTTTCCTTCTTATTAAAAATATGTAATATGATAGTAATTCAATTAAATACACAAATGCAATTTATAGTTTTTCTTTTGAAACATGAACAAATGTCAAAACCATGTTTAAAATCGAAAGGATTTTCTATGCACAATACATTAATATCAAATTAAATTTTTTTACTAATTTGTAATGTTAAATTTGTCCAATAGACCCTATTCAATCAAGCCATGAATAATCTACATAATCTACATCTTTGCGATGATGTCATAATTCTTTAATCTTATATGATACAAAAACAACAGGTCCATTGACTTCGTACATTAGTTCTATATACCGTAAAGGAAAATTTGCTATTTATTAAAAGAATTCGAATTCGAATTAACAGAAAATGTCGATCGGCATTTTAATGCAACGATTCCTTGATCAATAAAGAGACGTTTCCTTGGAAATCATCAATGTTAGTTGAAATACAAAGTGGAAGGAATTGGAAGAGAAAACTAATAGAAATCATTGGAAAAAATGTCAAAGTCGTTTGCGCGTGTATTCAATAGTCACTCGATGAACAGTCGGACACAAGTCGGCTATCAGCACCTATACGACCAAGTTTCAATGTGTTAAACATTAAAAGGGACACGAAAAAAATAGTGACGTAATCGTCGGTTATAGGCCGTCGTTGTTGGCGCTACTCGGTGTCTTCTTATATTTTTTCTTATACTCAAGTGCACGACGATAACGAAGACGCACCGATAGCTAAGTGCGAGAGCTGCGTCGACGGTAATTGGATACGAGGACGATATTCGGCTCTGCTGTGCTTAAGCAAAGTTTAAAAATTGCGAGTTCCAATAGGAGAGAATATTTTAGAGAAGGGGCTATTCAATTGTGCATACGTGTAGCAACGAGAAAAAAATTATTTGAAATTTCGTCTTTGCAAGCGAATGCCTCTACAATGATAAGAATAACGAGCCGTCGATATTTAATTTGCTCGTTTATTTTCATAAACATATAATATTATTCAGCAATCGAATGCCAATTTTGCCACTGCTTATTCTATTATGTATATGAAAATAATAAATAATTACTTTTTTCAAGCATTTCACCTTTGGTATGCTATAAACTGTAAACTTGTATTACTTTAAACGGCCAAATCGATATTAATTTTATATGTTAAAAGAAAGCGAATTGAAATTATTATTATTATTATATTACTCATACGAATGAAGTGCATATTAATTATTATCGTTTTTAATTACAATCTATTAAAACAAAGGCAAAAAATATTTTCTAGCTGTTCGACATTGGTAAATTCGAAGTGGGAAATTCGATCTTTTCACTTTATACGTAACTAATGCAACAATTGAAATATACAAGAAGTTTTATCAGATGATTATGTATTGTAGCATATAAAACGTCAGATAATTAAAAAAAACATATTATTGAATAAACGAAAAATCATAACTACATTATTTTGCTACAAATTAAAAAATAAGTTACAAAAATAGCTTTTCTGATTGATTGGTTTTGCGACTTTTCTAAATGGAAATCTATTATTATTTACAAATTTTTACGAATAATTAATTATCACAAAAAAATATCCGATATTAACAACGATACTAAAAATAATTTTTTCATACTTAAATATTTCAATTTCCATGAGTATTGCTCATTTTAATAGAATAATAAACTCTATTGTATTTAACCACTAGAACAGTCGAACAAAAGATAATTAAATTAATTGAGAAACAGATGCTTTCAATTACGAACTTATTGAATAATATTATTCGTTTTATTTTAAGAATTATATTAAGTGACGAATAGATTAATTCATATTATGATTTTAAAATACTCATTTAAAGATTCTTTAATATACAATAATCATGATGTGCATGTATAAAGTCTACGATGCTTCACATAGTTTCAGGTATATTTTTTTATAATTAAGTGCACAGAATATTGAAACATTAATCGAAACTATATAAAACATATTTTAATTTGAAATGAAATATCTTATCATTATCTTTAAAGTATAATAATAAGATTTTTCACGCATCACTTTGCTTAAATACACATACGTATTTAGAGAAGACAGGAAGTTTATCTTTATCTTTAAAACCCACGAACATTTTTTAATTTATTCATTCGTATGAATCGCATAGAAATAAATACATTATATTAAGCATTCGCAAATGTACCAGAAAATAGAATGTAATACTCGGAAATACGAAAATTGTTTGATTCTTTTCAGTTTTGAGTCACGATTTTCAAATTCAAATTTATTTAGGCAACGTTTAATCTAATAGATTTACTTTTCCATTCATAAGTATACTCATGCTCACTTTTATGACAAAATAGCATTTGTCATTTGAATTTTATTTGTAAATCAAATGATTTATATTTAATAACTTTCTAGAAATTAATTAAAAACAAATAAAATCTATTATGTCTATTTTGTTCTTTAATGAAAATTGCACTAAAATGAGTAAGATTAGTAATCGTTAACTTTCTACAAAAGAAATATAATTAATATTAGAATATTTCATTTAAATAAAATAACTTCAATACTTACTTCACTTTTTTTTATTATATTCTATTAAAAACTGAAGTGATTCTATTTTATTACGAAATCTGAGATCTTTCATTTTAGATCCTTTTAAAATAGAAATGACATGACTTTAAGTAGATTATTCATTTTTGCTTCCAAAGTGTGACATTGGGCATTTAAAATTTTCCAATTCATCTAGTATTATTAATATGTTAACCTCAATTTAATAACTATTATCCTTGATTTGTTAATATTTTTGCTTTAATAGATAATAAGTCTTTTTCTTTTTTTTTAATCAATACGTAAACGGACGGATAAAATTTTCTATCCTATGTAGACTTATATTTTATTTATTAAAAAAAAATGCTTTTTTTTGTACTTTACTGCTTTAGATGTGTAATGTAACATAAAAAAAAATTGTGCGCCAGTATTGGCTCATTGGTTATTGCAGAACTAAATTTTATAAGTCATCTTACGTCCGTCTAAGAATTGCTGTTTAATCATCTGGAAAACTCGATTAATATTGATAT
The DNA here is from genome assembly GCF_000503995.2 of Ceratosolen solmsi marchali. Lineage (NCBI taxonomy): Eukaryota > Metazoa > Arthropoda > Insecta > Hymenoptera > Agaonidae > Ceratosolen > Ceratosolen solmsi. The sequence continues at coordinate 478,130 of NW_011948419.1, read as the reverse complement.
ATATATATATATATAATTTTAATTAAAAATTTGTATCAATAGTTAATTGCTTCTATATATATAATTTTTTATATTATTTTTTTATAAGCTTTTTCATGGTTGTGCAAAAGTTTTTTTTTTTTTTTACTATATACCAATCCCTTTCTTTTATCTCGCATTTTTCTGAGAGATTGCACCAACGATTATTCTCTTTTTTATTTTAATCTCTTCTCACTGTTTCTCTTTTTCCTCTCGCTCCCGCACTTTTCGTTGTTCTATTTTTTTTTTTTTCATAAACACGAGCCGTATTGGTCTTGTGAAGCCAAATATCGAGAAATTGATATGTCAATGAGACTAATTGACTTCGAGAATCATCCAGAGAAAGGTAAACAATACTTTATTGGTTGTAAAACAATAAATCTTTAGATTTTACTTTTAGTTTTTATTTTTACTTTTATTTTTATTTTTATTTTTAGCTTCTTAAGTGTTATATTTTGATATGATATATAAAAATTAACTTTTAATTTCCATGTCACTTTTAGTAATAAATACAAATAAATAAAATTATTTCAGTTGTTTAATAAAGTTGTAAAAATGATTTATTTTTATTAATTATCTACAATTTAAAAATAATTATGCAATTTGAATGGTGTGACTGTTATAAACAGGCACTTTTAATATTGAAGTTAGAATATATAATTATTTCACATATATAGTATGAAATTTGGAAATTTTATTCATACATTAAATTTTATGCTAAATTCCAAAGTAAGTAAGTTTCGAAAGTCTTCTTATGAATCTACAAAATATAATCAAGTCATTTATAAGTAGCTTATTCCAACTATATATATATATATATTTTTTTTTTTACTCGGTCATATATTTTTGGTAGTATATGTTAACGATACGAGTATACTCAACTTAACAGACAATAACTTAGAAGAATAATACAACATAGAATTCAAAAAATTTCCATTTATTTTAATAAAGAAAATATTCATATTTATAGCTGAACATAATAATGGTATAATAAAAATTTTTTTAAATGTATTCTTTGATTGGTTGTAATGTAATTTGAAAAAATATTCTGTCATAGATCGTGTAATTAAAAATACTCTTATAACGAATATTAAAAAATTGTTAAAAATTTCAAATTCTTTATAATTTACGAATAATTATAGATTATAGGTTGATACTGCATTATAATTCATAATTGCTTCGTACTTATTTTAATTTTTAAGAGTGATAATGGCTATTTAGTTATAATCGATTTAAATACAATTATACATTCAATTTGATTCTTTATAATTACTCTTTCAATTAATCATGTATAGAGTTAAAAAGATATCTTATTTTATAGAATATTTAATTACGTAAATACTGATTTTTCTAAAACAGTTCTTTTAGAAAATTACATATCAGTTGAATAGCCGTAGATTTGGGAGTATTTTTATTAAACGATGGAGGATTATTGTATTGTCTAATGAATAAGTTTCAAGAGCATGTAAACATTATTAAAAATATATTAATTTCTCGACTAATAATAAATGAAGTAATTCGAATGAACAGAAGTTATGTAAAATTTTAGTATGAACAACGTGTAGAAATAAAAGTGTCTAAATGACAAGACAGTTGTCGAGCATGGGATCTGATACATATCATGAAAAACCGTTGCGAGGTCGTGAAAGCTAATAAGACACGGATATAATTATATAGAAAATAGGAAAAATGAACATGGACGAAGAGTTGCAGCGAAAATAGACGCAAATAGACTGAATAAGAAGGATGAACTTAATTAAGGAATAGGGTTACGATGCAGTCTACAAAAAATCCTAACTCAGGAGTAAAAGAAAGGAAAAAACTATTTATGAGTATATTTAACTTTAAAGACGTAACTAATAATAATCATATGATGTCAGTTAATTAAATTTACGGTATTAAAAATTCATTCTTCTTCTTAAATTTATTCAACATATATTATTTAATGATTTATAGTGATAAAATAGTTTTATAAATTAAAAATTTGATTATCGGAATTGAATTAAATTTATAATATACATTTGCGTGTCAACGATCCTTAAAAAAATTCGAAATACTTTAATTTAAAATCATTTGTTGGACTTCATTATCTGTTAGATTGCACCTATTTAATATCTTTTTTTTTTTTTTTTTTTTTTTTTATAAAACAGTAAGATATAAGTTACGGAAACGGAAGAGCATTGATACATTTTTTAAGATTAGATAATATTTATTATAATTAAATAAAAAGTCAAGGAATAATATCTTTATTATTTGAAAGATTAAATGAATTAAAAAACAGCAGCTTTTTACCTAATTTAAGAAACGTGTATTTATCGTCATAATGTAGAATTATAAAAATATAAATTAACGTTAAATGATATATTAAAATGTTTATTTTGTTTTTTACGTTTCTCTTATTAAAATGTTATGTGTATTTGTAATTTTTATTTGCAATTAAAATGAGTAATATATTAGAAAAAAAATTTATTACCACTTTAAGTAAGTTCGTACTATTAAATGTCTAATTCACATATTTAAAAAAATAGTTCAAAAGATCTTATATTTCAAGTTTCTTTAACATTGATTTCATAGGAATCGCAATAGAGTTAATTAAATAAATATCAACGAGTATTATTTTATTGCATTAAAATATTAAACTTTAATAAATAAGGAAGTTCCTATCGGAAATTACGAATTATATATATTATAAATATATTATAATTTATATTAAAAATAACGGCAATTATATATAATATTGAATTATAAATATTAATTATATTATTTAAGTGTGCGCGCTTGCACGTGCATGTGTGTGCAGTTCACGATAAATATAATGTTTACGAATATAATGTTATTACAAATATTTTTTTTTAGACGATATTTAATCTTAGTAAAATTAATTAAAAAATGAATTAATATATTGTAATTCGTCAGCTAATAAATTTTTAAGAAATTTTAAGTTAATCCTACAAATGTATTATAATTATAATATAAGATCAAAATGATATATTTTTGTATATATAGATATAACAAGAAAATTTTTTTTATATTCTCTAAATGATATAATGCATACATACAAATTATACATTAAGGAATTTTATACGTTTAAAAAATATTCTTATTTTTTATACATTTTATTAATTTACTTACAAATATTATATATATTTGAATATATAAATAATATAACGCAATGGATGATTAAAATCTTTATATAAAAGAAAGTTATTGAAAAAAAAACTGATTAATACATTTTTATGAAGTAACGAGAGTTTTTAATATTAATATTTTTTATTACTTTATTATTATAATTATATTTATTTTTAGATTAATTTTATTTTGCTTATTTATGATATATTATGATAATTTAGATTAATATTATACATATAATTATATATATAATAATATAATATATATATATATATATATATATATATATATATATATATGTATATATATATAATTATAAAAATAAATATTAATATTAATAATAATTCAATTAATACACATAAATTTTATTAAATGTAAATCTAGTAACTGATTATTCATAATCGGTTTAATTTACATTTAATTTGCTTGTCTATTTTTATTATTTTAGCTTTTACGACTTTTGTGATAACTTATTTGAACATTATTTATTATCGCATGCTATGCATTTTATGCAAAAACATTAAAATTTTTTACTATGTATCCGTACATATATTTGTTTTAATAGTTATATTTTTATGATTTACGTCAAGTTCAATATTATGTAGAATATGAATGAACTATCCTATCATTTTTCATTTACAAAAGAGCACGTATTAGCTTTTTCTTTCAATCACCTAAGCTTCCATGATTTTTGAAAATAATCTATTTTATTTATTGGTAAATGCAATTGCGCTTATAAAAAAAAAAAAAACAAAAAAAACTTAAAAAATCTATAATCTACATTTCATCATCGTAACTGTGTTTTCGATTTAATTATTGATCAGAGCAAACTAAAGATTTAACAAGCCAACGAATTTTAAGAGTTTTTGACATTGCTCACACAAATTAAACTTTTTTTCTTATTTTATATGATTGGTTTGATTTAATTTGATTGATTGATTTATTTATTATTAAGAATTATGTTTAATTTCAGATCTCTAAATATAATTATAATTCGTAATATTTGTATTTCTATTTAATTTCTTGATCTTCGTTATCGTAAAGTTTCGTAGCTCAGAACGATAAAATTTATCGTTGTACGTAATAAATTTTTATTCATCGCAATCGACATAAAAAAATATGAAATTTCATAAAAAAGAAAAAAATCAAATATAATCGTTATTTACTTGCAACTGACTGGCATTAATAAGTTCAATTGGCATAAAAATTTCAATTTTTGAAAATATATTTGTCCAACGTATTTGATTTTTGAATCTCTACGATTATTAACGGTCAGGTTATTAGATACAAATGTAAAAATGTACGTTATTATTTTCTTCTTACAGCTGCTTTTACAACTGATTTAAATTAAAAAGTTGTAATTTACCATCGAAGTAAAATAATAATAATAATAATGATAATGATAAAATATAAAAAATAAATCGCTAATTATTTTGCACATAAGTAATTTTTATAAAAATCAAAAGCTCTATATATATATATATATATATATATATATGTGTATATAATGGTTAAACAATTGAAATGTCACTGTGCACATATTGCCCATAATGCACATTATTATAATAATCAATGGCCAGGAGATGTAATGATAAATTATCGTGGATAATTGCGAGCATCATCGATTGAGAATAGCGTAATATTACTCGGAAGGCATTGCCCGTAATGTAGTAGTAGCCCGTTACACCACTCGTTCCGTAGACACTTAACGCAATAGTGTTGACCGGGTGGTTGGTTGGTTGGTTGGTTGGTTGGGTGGGTGGGGGGGGGGGTGGTGGAGGTATCGGCGTTAAAAGTCCGTTAAGCGTTAGGCCACGATGATTGTTGCGGCAATCGTCCGCGTGAGCGGCGCGCCAATACGAATGCACGGCTCGCCGAAGAGGAAAAAGCTGCGGAGCCTTCGGATGCTGCCGACGATAGAGCAATGAAGAAAAAGAAGCTTCGTTTAAATGCCGTCATCGGGCAGCTTTAATATTCTTCTCGAGCTGGGTATAGAGCGACGAGGAGCCGATTGGAGTGCCGAGTGGAAAAAGAAGACGGCAGCGGTAGAAAGAAGTCGCGTCGCGTCGCGTGCCGCCTGTGCGCTTGATATATTTGTATACAGGCTCTCGGACTCTCGTCGGTAAGCCGAAATTATATTTTTAGAATCGGTGGTCCCTCTCTCCGACTCTCCCGTCTTCGTCAGCGCGCCCCGCGAATCACTCGGTCACACTCGGCATCTCCCTCCGAGGCCTGCACACACCACGTGCAGGAGTCGAGAGTTCAGCGGCTTCTTCTCGCCCACACGCGCACACACGCACACTCTCTATATCTCTATATCTCTATATCTCTATTTCTCTATCTCTACCTACCTGCCTACCTCCCTATGTACCTGCCTATCTGCCTATCTACCTACCTAACTAACTAACTACCTAACTAACTACCTACCTAGCTAACTACCTATTTGTCCCGGTGATGATGGGCAATCGCAACGTGGAGCTCTTCTCAAAACGTGGTGAACATTAGTCTTGGTAGTACTTCTTATCTTGGGGTCGTCGGCGTCGAGCAGAGCGTGCCCCTTCCGTAAAATCATCACAGTAAGCGAGGCGGGCAGATTTTCAAAAGCGGCGAATCGTTGAAATGTGTGTCGACGATCGCACGAGTATCGTCGCGAAATGTCTATTGACGCTTATTGGCCGCTGGCCGGTCTCTCGCGAGTGCTCCCACGGACCTTTTTATTGATCATCCGACCGTAATTGCGCGCTGCGCGCTTAGAGTTATTCGGACGGCGCTTACATTGCCAGCTGCGACGAGACGTCAAGAGGGTCAGGATGGATCGGACGATGTACGGGAAAGTCGAGCCTGGTTACTCTTATCAGCCCTATAGAGTAACGCTGCAGAAGAACGGCCTGGCGCCTGGATGTAAGCTGCTCTTTTTTAAGTCTACCATTTTGGCACTCGAGACTTAGATAATTCACGCTTCTTTTTTTTTTTTTTCCTTTTCAACTAGTTCGGATGCCATTGGGTTTTTTTTTCGTTTTTTTTTCGTTTTTTTTTTCGTTTTTTTTTCTTTTTTCTTTCTTTTTTCTTTCTTTTTTTTTCTTTTTTTTTCTTTTTATAGCTATAACCATGGCTGTAATATAGAATCATAGGGCTGAGGCTCGTTCTGCCTTTCCGCCTGTTTATCCTTTCTCGCTTTCGATCCAACTCGCACGCGGCGCCGTGAAAGTTTGAGAAATATGTGTGTTTGCTCGCGCGAATCTTGTAAAATAAGCCCAAGTGCTTAATGGGACATAATCGTCCTATTTTTTCAGATCGAGGTGCACGAAATGTGAAAATATCGACGTCGACGAACTATACCGTCATAGTTTATCGAGAGCATTAAAAGATGGAAAATAATGGAAGTGGGTCATGCGAGTTTGGTGCTCGCGTTTTATGCGTTTATGCATCAATTATTAATTTGCCAAATTAATTGCTTTATTCGTTTATTCTTATAGTCATGGAGCCCGTACCATCGTTAAATTAACAAATTGTACGGCTTTATTTAAACTTTTATTTAACAATTGTCTGCATATCGATATGATTAATTAGATAATCCCATGTTGCTTCTAATATAATAATGACGTAATTAACAATTAACGTATCGTGATGCTAGATATCTGTATGTTTGGAGCGATCTATGATTGTCGTTCAAAGTTTTAATGAACATAAAACACAGCTTTGTAATTTTTGTAATTTAAATTAAATGCACTTGAATTTTCTTCGAAATCTTTGCTCGTTGGTTTTGTAAAGATACTTACATTTAACGTTGAAACTCGAGAATTGCTTTGCTTGTTTAGTTCAATTACCTAATTATAGCGAAACAATGTGGTGCTAGAATATTATAGATGCTGAATTATAAAAGATAAAATTTTTTGCCAATTTGATATTTCTATCCTTAAGTATGTGCAACTTGACAAGACATTTTTCTATAAACGTCGAATGAATGCGAAATATGCTTAAGCAAAAGTAATTATAATAGTTTAGCGGAATGACGCCAGTGTCAAAGAAAGCCCACCTTCCTTAATTCTCATGCAAAGTACTTTTACTTTATTACTTTTCATTGCTTAAAACTGCTTAAGTTGCACAGCTTGTGAAGAATCACCAGAACGAGGCATAAATTTAATGCGAATAGCCCAAGCTGACGGAATATGAAAAGTAATATTTGTCAATCGAGTAAATGATTGCTTGATAGCGTACTCTTATTTATTTATTTATTTATTTATTTATTTATTTTTTTTATTTATTTATTTATGTTTTTTTTTTTTATTAGTTCGCTCTTCTCAATTTCTTAATGAAACCAAGCCAACAAAGTGAAATCGATTAGCACCATGAATTTCGAATGGACGAATAATCCAATACTTAATAATAACTACGTCCACTCTTAAATAAATAATAAATTTTTTAAATGAATTTATGCGCCATTTAATCCAATTTTTTACGTTTGTCTTATACGTATGGATCTTACGATGGCCTGTATCCATCCAAGTATATCGATCGGCGATCCATTTGTACAAGAAGCTTCAACCCTCACAATTTCGAAGTAAAATTCGAGCGTTCATTAAACGAGCCCACATAATCAATATAAATATGAAATTAGAAGGGGGTTAATGTCATTTGCTCTAATAGTATAAATCGCTGTCGGACCTCCTGGATTTCGGAGTTTTGCACGTTCACGGAAGAATGGCATTAGCCGACCGATCTCCTCCCACCGTTTCTTTTCACATGAAAATTCGTGCCGATGTGTAAGCGCATCTCTCTGTCTCTCTTATTTTAAATAAAGCTGCAGGGAATAGTAGTTTAGCAAGTGTAACGGTAGGAGTGAGCGATTATACCGGCATATTTTCCACTGTTCATTCATGTGCCAACCGTTAGAGGCGCCTCCTCCTCCTTAATGTTTTCACTAAGGTCTTTCCACCGACGGGACATTGCTCTATTCGCTTATTTATTTTCATTAGTTTTTGTCAAACGAAAATAGCCGACAATAAATGCAACCGAGCCGCTAATGACAATGGCAGGTTTAACCGTATGGCTCTCGTCTATTCGAATATATGCGGATAAACAAAAGTCTTACTTATCGGCGGCCCCCCGTCAACACTTTCAATAAATTAATGCGAACAACGTTAATGTCGTGGTGCGATGGGCATTTCGACCCACGAGAAGAAGATGGAGGAAAGCGGGTTAAGCGGTAAATGCGGAACACGAGGATGATTTATTGTAATTTTTTAATTTTTGTTTTTTTTTTGTTTTTTTTTTTTGTTTTTGCGTTTTTTCATTAATTAGTGTTATACCGTTAATAGCATATATAGACGATGTTCTCCTTCTTCTTCTTCTTCTTCCTCTTCTTCTTCTTCTTCTTCTTACTATTATTGCTATTGTTATTATTGGTATTGTATTAATAACGATAACGACAATAATAATAACAACAACAACAATAGTAATAATAGTAATAATAATAATAATAATAATAATAATAATAATAATAATAATAATAATAATAATAATGGCCCTTACGATGATCCATAGTCGCGTTAATTTTTAAAACGATGCGAGTTTTATCGGGCAGCCGTATAAATATACATTGAGTCCGATATAACAAACAAAGAATGACACGACG
>NW_011948419.1:431689-469320 GCF_000503995.2 Ceratosolen solmsi marchali | reverse complement strand
CATTAAATAGGAAGACAGATACGATGGGAGATGGAAAAAAAGAAAAAACTAAAAACAAAAAAACTCATTTGGTATTCATGTTATTTATAAACAATGCATTTTAAGTTTCTGAAATAATATGCATATAAGTTGAAGCTATACGTGCGCGTGCAGTATTGCAATTGCTTTGATGCACTTTGTCCTTACTTTAATTGCCAATTGTCGTCGATTTAATCGATATTTACAATTTTGTACTATTCAATTTTTAATAATATCAGTCTTCTGGAAAATAAAGTCATTTTCAAAATTTCGTACCATTGCGATTCATGGATATTTTCAATATTCTCTTTGTGTTATTATTTAAACAGAATTTTTACGAAAACAGAAACAGTCGTAAGACATGAAAAAACTTAAATTATTAAATTTTTATCAATATGTCGCAAGAAAAAGTATTTCATTCATTGTTCCATCTAGAGGTGTTGATTGTATAAATTTTAGAAAGATTTTATTAATTAGGCTTTTGTTCTTACGAGGCTTTAAAATTCTTATAAAACAATTTAATTATAACAGTATTAATAAACAACAGTGGATTTTTTTATGGGAACAATAATAGCCATAAAGGAATTTTTATACGAAGTATTAAATTATCCAATTTTAATTTGTCGAATATTTAGTGTTTATCGTTGTTTTTATATTTTAAAGTACAATGCGTAAAGTAATACACTAAAAGTACAAAACTTTATTAATTTTGAGTTAAAAGAAAAGAAAAGAAATAAAGTAATAACAATAAATTGTTCAATAAATTGTCGTATTTATCCAAACGTTTGAACAATTATGTGAATGTCGTTTTAATTGATTAGCTTAACAAAAAAAAAAAAAATAAATAAAATAAAATCATTATTAACAGTTTTGGAATCACATATAGCGAGATTAGAAGCTACTAGGGATAAAAAAATACAAGAAAAAAAAGAAGATGAACTCGGCTAATTATGGAACGAGAAACAAGATCTGCCTGGCAATTGAAAAGCCGAAATTCACCTTTGATGTCTGATCATATTAAAAATAAAAACCAAAATAGTCTGAAAATAATAAATTTAATGTAATAAGTAACAGCGCACGTAAAATGCATAATAAAGTTGGCCACGCCTATGACATCAGAGCACTGCAGGTTGGAATAATCTCAGGGCCTCCCGCGATATTACATGCCTCGGACGGGGCTCGGAGGTAGGATCGACGAGACAGAGTGAGAGGATTGAAAAGGAGGAAAAGAGGCCCAATATCAAGGAGACTCGCTAGTTAACATTTTGACGTGCGTGAGATCAGTCATCAAATCTTCTAAGATTCATCTCGGGAGTCCGCTTATATGCTTATTATCCGTTTACTCGGCGCTTTAATAATAAGTGACGCTAACAACAATAATTATTTTCAAATTTTTTTAAGAGGGCAATTATAATTTTAGGTTGCTCCTCGTTAGAATAGCTTGGCTTTATTATTGCTCGTTATTAGCCGACTTGTGAAATTTATTCTTTATTAATTCAAACCAAGGCATAGCGTATTTCTCTCAAAAATATGGCTATCCTCGAAGTAACCTATAATTCATGTTTTTCTTTTTCTTCTGTTGTAATTTAATTTTCATCTTCGAATAATTATTAATGTTTAATCGGCAATCAGATGTTGATTGAATAAACGAGAATTTGATGTTTTATACGAAAGTGCCGCAATTATGCGATAATTCACGCAAGTTGAATAAATAAATCATTGAACGTCTATTTTTAATGCGTTTAATTAACTTTTTGGGGCACATAAAATTATATCCTTAATTCAAGTGTGAAAGTACAAATGAGTTTAGCGATGTATTTAATGTGTAAAAGTTAAAATAAGTGTTTCGTATTCATTGAGCTATTTGGCTGGTCAAGTAGGCAAGCAGGAGGAAAAGTGAAAAACATGAAAATACATCTCTTAGTAAAGAAACGAGTGCTTTGGTAAGTGAAAAATAGAAAATAAAAATCAATTGCATCCAAATTACGCTATGAGCAATAATTGTCAATTGGTCTATAATGACAAAGAAGAACAACGAAGCAGAGAAATATCAATGGTGATAAATATCTACTATTTTTTAGCATTTAGACATTAATTAAAATTCTATATTAAAATATATATTAAAAATTTTAAATATGTCTTTGTGAATTTTAAATGGTTATTAAATAATTGTAATTGGCTTTTTATTTTTATACCCGACAAAGAGGAGTGGTATATGATGGTTAGATTTATAAATACAATCCTAACAATGTTTTTATTATTATTTGATTATATCATGTAGATACTCTACTCGTTCGTTTTTCAATTATACTTTCAAAAATAATTCACAAAGTTCTTTCCATACGTAAAATAATGTTTTATATTTTTGTAAAAGTTAATAGTTAAAATTAAACGTCTTAACGAGCCTACTTTGATAAGTATAAAGTAATTAATAAAGTTAATTTTTATATGTTAAATTATTAATTTAACAATTTCAATTATGCATTTTACACGCAATTCGTTTATGTTAGTTTGAAGCTTATTACTTTTTAAAAAATTAAATAATAAATTGTTTATTCATTTAATAACAAGTAAATAAACAATGGATCATTGTTTGAGCATTAAAGGGCTTTAAGAACATTTTTAAGAATATTTATATTGAAAAAATAGGTAAACTATTAATGTTCAAGTTGCATAGAACTGATTAAATAGTTTAGTGGTAAATGTTTGGCTATCTCTATCATTTTCAAAACGTTCTCCAAATAAAAGTAGATCAATTTATTTTGAAGTATTAAAAATTTTATTATTTTACACTATTATTTGCCCATGATGAAGTATAAATATGTCAATATTGTGAAACACTGTTGAATACTACGAATTACGAATATTTAACAACTAAAATATCAAATAGTTTATTAAATAACTAAAATTCTATTGAAATCGATTGAGAATTGGAAGAAAAATTCGATACGAATAGAATGGACAATAAATAGCACAATAGTTACAATAGCCTTGAATAATATTAACTGCAAGGAAATATGCGTGCAGATGTAGTGAGGAGAAATTAAAATAAGAATGTAAGGAATGATAAAAATTGCGGGAAATTAATAATTCTTGGTTAGCTAATTGGTTTGAAAAGAGCATGCCCCCGTTAATCTTCAAAATTCAAATGTCTACGTGTTAAGGATGACTCGCAGACTCATCATCAGCTTGCTGAGTATTAATAATTGGACAAGTTGTCGGTAGGTAGGATAATAAGTATGACAGAAGTAAGAAGTATTGTCCGTATTTTTGGGTGCGGAGGGTGTCATGTGTAAGGGATTTTCCACGCTTGGCTTGATCAATCGTTTCTCTTCCTTTTCTTTACTCTTTTATTCTCTTCTTTTCTTTCACTTTCAATGAGACTTTGGCAAGACTCCAGAGGAATAAGTCGGTTGCTTGCGGGCAGCTACAGCATAAGCATTATCAAAGAAATTTTCTACAACGTTCAATGACACAGGAATGTCGCTGAATATTTTTGCCCATTTTTCAAGTTTGTTTGAATAGTCGTGTCGGGATTTGCATTAGCATACGCATAATATTCGTCATGTGTTTTGTTCGTCTTTATGAAGCCTCGCTTTTGGAAAATAGAGATGATAAAAGACATAATGCAGTTGAATTATATTCAAATAATATTATTTGATGGCATTATTGTTGTTTCGGTTATAAAAGCAAGATCTTTTTGTACTCAGAGCTCATGTAAAGTTTCAAATAAATCCTTTCGGTTTCTTTTACTTTATTATGTACATTATGTCATATTTAAGTTTTTTTTTCTTTTATCTTTTTAATTCTTATCTCGATGATTTATTTTTCTCAGATTTCTGGCTAATGAGATAGGATGCTCCTCAATTGATTAAAACATCTTACGTAATATTGAGGTGCATTTTTTTAATTTTAATAATGTGAAATACTTATCGTTATGTATCTCATGTAGGAGTTAATTATCTTTAACATAAATTATTTATGAATTAAACGAGCAATTGTCAAAGACTGCATATTTTAACATGAATTCCATAAATTGATGTAGAAATTTTAATTTTTTTAAAATAAATGAACTTCTTCGAATTATAAATGAAAAGGATTTTTTACTTTTTTTACTCATAATGTTTCTATCCCATTAAGTAGATCGGCTGTATTTATAAAATCTATTGCACCATTTTCTGTTTTAAAATAGCTCTTTAAATGAGACAATTTACATAAATCTCACATGGATTTAAAAAGTTTAAAGAACGTAGCAAATCAAGAAAATTCCTTAAAATACAAAAATATTTTGTAAATTCAACAATCTAGTTTTTCAATAAAGTATTTAAATAAATAATATTAATTTATTCCTCATATGTAATGTGAATATAGGAATTATGATACAATTCAATTACTCGGAAATTTAATTCTACGTTAGCATAATTTTTTCTGCCTGTTCTATCTTATTTATGTTTATGGATTCAGATGATAGATAATAAGGAGCACATAATTCAAATATTCCATAGAATTTGATAAATAATCGTTAAATTTTAAATATTAATTTATTTAACGCAAACAGTTCTCGCCTAGTAACAAAAATTATGCATCATATATTATATTAATATTAGCAAGTTCGTTATAAGAATAAATTGATTATATGTGTTTGAATAGAATTGGATTGCCTAAATTGAAGTATCGAATACATTTTTATCTAACGCCATTGACAAATTGACTCTAAAGTCTATATATGAAAGAAAATTGTTAACTTTGATGTATGTGTGTAATAAGATGAATTATCGACAATTAACGTATTCCCTATATTTCCTGACCGTAAAATTATTATTACAATAAACAGACCGAAAAGAGCAAGAAATATTATTTTTAATACGACAGTAATTGGACGTACAAGGCTACAAGGACGTCTTATGTGCAAGGTGACTGGTGGTAACTTGAAAATTGTCTCACAGCTTTTCGAGGCTCATTTTGTAAGTGGGCGTCATGAAGCTGACAAACTATCTGCTTCGTTAATGACAGCAGTCCTTATAAAGTCACGATTAATAAAAGAAACATATAAGGGTCAATGTTTATGATATATATATATATATATATATATATATATATATATGTACATGTATTAGAGTTAATACGATGACCTAATAGCGCTCACTTATAAATATTGGTTAATATAGATTTTTGCACAATGGCAATTTTATAAACATAAAAATACACTGACAATAATTATCTGTAAAATTTATCGACTTTAAAAAAATGTTTAAATAAAAAACTTTTTTTTTCTCTTGTAACATAAAAAACACCATTGCAAATTGTGCATTTAAATTAAAATTTTAAAATGTTTTGCTTAATGCTTGACTTTAATAATCGCTTGGATTATTTATACTTATATTAACTGTGTGTTACATACAAATTACGAGGATGAAGCTGTAAAGATTCAAAGTTACCAAAATCATGACATAATGGTACATTGGAAGAAGATGTATATATAACTGGCTTTAATAACTCATCACTTCATCAACACTAGAACGCCATTATTTTCTATTCAACGTCAAATTCATTCAGTGATATTCTCTCATATTATATATCTCTACATTCGCTTATTTCTATATATCGTTTGTATTTTATTAAATTTATTTATATGATTTTATGTTTTCGACCAATTGAAAGAAATTGATTCCTTATAATAATAATTAAAAATAATAATAATAATAATAATAATAATAATAATAATAATAATAATAATAATAGTAATAAAGCTACGATTTATAATATGATAAAATTGAATTTTTTTTCTTCAAACATACAAGTTATTATTTTATAAAAATACAGTTGTATTTTAATAGTTTACTTGAAATCAAGAATGCCCAATACATATTTTAGACTAATGTTACTGAACTTATTTTTAGATTATTTTAGACTAAATTCATTTTTCTATAATTCTCTATAGTTATATAATATATTATATAATTTCTAATTACATAGAAATATTTCGTTAATAAATATATTTAATTATTGTTGTTATTACACGGTGTTACGAAATTATAAATTTTATTGAGAAATTTCTGTTCTTTCAGACAATGATGCTATATTATGGTGGGTATGGTGATTTTGGTGATTTGCACACCCATCAATTGGGCAGTTAAGTATCGTATAACAAAGAGATACAATTTCAAACAAGCTTATCGGGTTTATTTTCAACCAATTCCATGTCGTAAATTCGAAAACCGCGCGTTCACTGCTAGTAATATTAGAGAACTAATGAAACTTGTGTTTAACGTTGAAGATGAAAAATCATTCATAGTATGTTATACTCTCTACTTTTTTTATTTTTTTGCATACATTAAGCGCAATAATGTTTATTTAGTATAACTTATTATGAATATTCGCCATCATTATCTCACTGCAAATGAATCGATAGTTAAATGTTGTAATTGTAATAAGATATATTTATAAAAATATAACGATTGGATGATGATGATATGATGAAAAATATGAGAGAATGCGTCGAGTGCTTATACAATAAAAATATCCTTATCAATCTTCATATGATTTTCTATATTTTGAAAAATTGTATTAAAATTCAATTTCTCTTCAAATTCATATTTGTTAGAAATAATACAATTCACATGCATAAGCCAAAATAAATATTACTAATAATACAATTACTAATTGCTATAATCATCAATAACTTTTTAATCAAATCATTTATAAATTTGACGTATATTTAAAATAGGGCAATCTCGTTAAAAAAATTTATAATTATTATTATATTATTTGCAAGTGGACAATTATGAGATTAAGATTTTTTAACAAATCGGTAAAAGTGACGTTTTAAAAATTAAATAGTGTTTTAGATATAGTACAGTAAAGAATTGAAATTATATTTTTAATTTCGAATATTTGAAAAGCTTGATATTTTTAATACACGCGCGACACGTAATTTGTTTATATTAGATCCATTACGTTACAAACATAGGAATTAATCTTTTACAGAAAAACTACGCGTTAATAAACTTAATACGTGTTATTACATTTTCCAATTACATAATGATACAAAGAAATTGTGTATAGTGTGAGATATGTATATATATATATATATATATATATATATATAACATTTTACAATACAAATAGGATTTAATTATACATATTTTATGGTCTATTTGTATTTTAAAATCTTATAACTAACAATATTTTATATTTAACGACTATCCTTTATTACGGATCTTTTAAAGTATTTGATATAATGTACGAGAATATAAAACTGAATTTTTTTTATTCGATACATTTACTTGAGGTATACGTAAAAAATAAATAAAAATATTTGTATTTTTTAAATTTTATATTGCATTGTCAAAACTGCGACATTGTATGTCAATAGGTTAATTAATTTATATTAAGCCATTCAATAATTTATGAATCTTTAATCTCCAAATTCGTTTGATTATCGATTAATAAATGTAATGATAAAACATGTAGCAATAGCGATAATATTACTGAAGGGATAAAAAATATTTTAATGTAGAAAATTCTTTGTGATTTAAAATATGTTTAAAATTATAGTATTATTTGTCTTTAAAATAGTTCAATTTAAAAAAATATTATTGATTAATTAAAAAGTAAATTACAAAAAATAATAATAAATTAATTTCAAATAATTTAAATGTAGGTATTAATAATCAAGTTAAAAATCGTAAGATTTTCTTGTTTACAATATCATATATTATATAAAAGAACGTGACAATATAAAATTTCTATCAAATTAGTGATTCGGTAATAAATAATTAAGTATTAATACATAATTTCCGTATTGATTTAAATTATAATTTAATTATAAAATATCAGAATAAATAATTTATTTTTTAAATTAATTCTACGCGTAATTACTATTTTTAGCCATTACTAGATTTTTTTATAAAAGAAATAAATTGAAAATTGATAAGAAAGCATAAATTGTATTTATAAGAATACAATCATTAATATATGTTATAATTTGTTAAATAAATAATATAGTGCCAGAACAATGTAAGTTGGTACTTTACAAGTTTTTTTATTTAAAACAAAAAATGGCTATTGTTGTTGTTGTTGTTATTCTTCATCTTCTGTTTTTTTTTTTTTTTTATTTTTATTATCAATATTATTATTCTTATTATAACATAAAGTAAGATATTTTATTGATTTAGTATCTTCTAAAAACGAATAAATAGTGATGTATAGAAAGTAAATTACAAATAAATGATAATTGATTACAAATTGCTGTTTTAAGCTTTAACGATAATGGCATTTTTTTATTTAACAGTTCTGTCGACTATGAAATAAAAACAAAAGATTATCGTATGCGTCTTGACAGGACAGTCACCTTAAAAATTGTTTTGCGCGATAGAGAACGTTGAATGAAGCTATTCATTCCGGAAGCTAATAATTTACTAATATAGAGATGACTAATTAACTGACTCGATTGTATTTTGTCATTACGAATGAATAAGAGTTTATTTTAGTGGAATCGGATTTCATGCCTCTCGATGATCTTTAAGTGATGCATTGTTTTCGCTTCTAGTTCTATTAACCAAGTTGATAAAATAATTCGTTTATATCTTATTACAGATTAGGTAAATAAAGTTGAGTAAAATAAGAATAATAATTATTATTCTAAATAAATAAATAGAAAATGGAAAACGAAGCGAGTGTATGTTGCAGTGTATGCACAAATGAATCGACTATTTGAGCGCATTAAAGGCATTAGCATATCGAACGAATATAATCGATTGATTCGGCAAATCCTTCGGTTATGCTTTACAAATACATTATTTTTTGCGAACTGTCCGTGCAGTGGGTACGTTATAAAAGCCTTCATTTATTAAAATCAAAGTTTCTTATATAAGCGACATTCCATTAAAGCAGTCGTCGATTCGAGCAACAACGTCCGTCAGTAGAATAAAGAGTATGCACTGTCCTCCAACTAATCCAAATCTCCCGTTTACATCCGGTCTCGTTTTACCCTCCATTTCACCTCCTTGGTCCGCCCCCTCCCCCCACACTCCACTCATGTCCTTCTCCATTTCACTTACCCTGATCGGCCCATTGTCCTAAAAGGCTAAAGCTCGTAGAGGTTCGTCCATTTGCAAAAGTTCCGTTGCACAAGAGGATATACGCGAAAGGGAAGTCTGTCGAAGGCGCCTGAACAACAGGCAACCGGCACTCGGTGCTTGCCCGTCGCGTTGCCACCTCTTCGGCCCGGGCGGGGCGACATATCAGACTCACCGCGGCCAGAACCGATTTATCGTTAGTTTCGACCGGCGGCAAGCAGCTGCCTCGCGATCTCCCGCGGCTGACTCCTCGACTCGACACCACCCCCGCAATGTTCAAGCCGGACACTCTGAGGAGGCACCGCCTCTGGGAGCAGTACGTCGGTGAGTCATTCTTGGGGGCTCCCCGTAAGTAACTAGTGGCCCATGTCCTTTTTGCCCCACTTTCCAGACCTAATGGTGATTTAGCCTCGGCGAGTGTGTCCGTGCCTTGGCCTCTCCATTACCATACACGCGCTGCTCATCCGTTCCTTTCTACGCGTTTTGCCGATTTTTGAAAATACTCGCGCCATCGATCGAATTTTACCAATATTTTCGCAATACACGGCGACCCTCGGTGTGCTTACGAATTTTCTCCTACTTTGTTTGGAGAATTTGGAATAATTGCAATTGGTTTATGCGCAGCCAAGTGTATTCGATAATATTACGAAATACTTGGCATTCGACGAATTGGGAAGCGTACGCGTATTTGTGTATAAGTGAAAATTGTCGTACGTACGTGAGCGTATGACAGTTAACGTGAAAACTTAAATGTTGGATATTTAGTGTCTGCAGCAGCCCTCGGACAATATCCAAAATAATTATTTAACTTGCAATGTAGTCACGCATGTTGTTCAAGACAATTTAATTATCAAATTAGCCATTGCCTTTGCGCTTCGTAGCTCAAGCATTTTCCCTGCATTTCAACACCGTTCGCTCCTATCTTTACCGCGGCATGTTGAATTTCAAGGTCCGCAGTCCGAACATAACTAAATATTACACAGCTACGAGATGAAAATAAACTTCTCAACGGCATTGTCGTTCGACAGCAGCTCGTACCGGAAGTGTCTGTATAGAGTGGCAGCCGAGAATTTCGTAAATTCGTCTGGTTAAGCGTCGCGAATAGCCCGATTTGCGATTGTGTTCGATAAAATTAGGAGCCGTTAAGGCTAGTGACAAAGTAATTAGGAGGAGCGTAGCTACGTAGGCCAGCACAAGCCATCAACCCGTTTTTGCCCGACTTGTGCATCCACTCGGCAATTGCGATAATGACAGATGATGCGTGACGGCGAAGACTATTACGAGGCGAACTTTAACGCGTCATAGATTAAAATGTCGTGTGCGTGCGCGCGTGCGTGCATGCACGGCCATCATTACATAAACACCCGTCCGAAACTCGAGCATTATGAATCTTGCAAAATATTTAATGCACTTGACAACTTTATTTAATGCCGGGCGGTCATCTCATTCATGAATGATCGACTCTCTATAATTTCACAATATGTCTTATACAATTTATACATTGATTTGGCTTATTCTGTTTTATTAATATCGACCGCGTCCATCGTTTGCTCTACTTGCTACTCGTATTATAACTTATTTTATTACCGAGAATACCTGCGATGAATTATTCATCGTACTCCTATAATAATAACAATAGCCATTGGCGTTATAGTTGTTATTGCTGACTTATTAGCGATAGTATTTTGAATTGTTAAATTGATGATTTGTATTGTCGTTGCTCTGTCACTCGTTAAAAGAACCATTTAATGTTTGAGAAACTACGATAGAGTAATTTGATGTTTGTATGTTCTAAATTGTAAATTAGCTCAACTATTCTAATGAATTAAGAAAGTAGAAATTATAAAAGTACTTCTCACCGATTCAGACTACTCGAGACTTAACTGCTGCAATTGTAACAGAATAATCATCCATATTATTATTATACAAGTCCAATAATATTTACAAAGATTTTTGGATAATTGTAAAATTTCTTTATATCGATTAATTCTACCATTTCATACCAAATTTGACAAGCGAATTATTATTTATATTTTTTATTTTTAAATTTTAGTTTTTCATAAATAACCGTGACATTGAAAGATATTATATAAGATTACAATTTTATTCCTTCTAGAACTTGTTTTCCTATAACGAAAAATTTGTAAACACAGTTACTGAATATTTAGCAAAAATTTCAAGTTAAGTAATTAAGTGTAAATAAATAAATAAATAAATAAATATACATATGTATGTAAATAATCCTTGATTTTGAGAAGATTAATTCTTTGATAATAGAAATATGCAATAAAATATGACCGAGCACCTAGATTTGCAAGGTCAACAAATAGTTTTCTTGAATATCGATTTACTCAGCCTTATTAAAACAATTTATATTTAAGAAGTGCAGTTTTCAGAAGCAAATTCACGAAATTAATGAATGAAAAGTATGAAATATTTTTATTTATCTCACTAAGTTTAAAAATATTTCGATCCCTCAAATACAATACCTTTCTAAAGTTAATTATCCTCATCCCTAATACAATTTAATAAAATACTAATACGAATAATTTTTTTAATCATTTTATATTTATTAAATTATTTATTAAAAAGGTATTCTCAACAATTTAGTTTAATCATTCTAATTACTTCCTTTGGTTTGTTTCGAACGATTAAAAATAAAATTTTATAACGGATACAAAGTATATCTATTTATGAATATGATACTATCTATAACTGTGCGTATCGATGTGTATGTTTAATACATTTAAAAACCGATATAATTTAAAAATAAGCATATATATATATATATATATATATATATTGCTTGAAATTGTTGAAATTGTCAAGGATCTCCGCAAATGACAGATCTCGCAACATTATATCAATAGTTGGAAAAATATCAATACATGTTTATGCGTAGAAAAATTTTATTAAGTTTTTAATTTTTAGAAAAATCGTTTAAGACTTATGCCAATAATATTGTTTACTAATTTATTATAGCAGGAATTAAAATTGTATTAACAATGATAATAGTACTGAAGTAATAAGCTGAACAATGTTTATTTAGTTTTAATTATATTAATTCTTTTGATTTACAGTATTTATTTAATATTTTATATTCATTAGACATCATATACACGTACAATGTAGGATATAATGATACATTAAAACATTTTCTTTTCTATAGTATCAACGAAAATACAGTATTAATTATTTAAATCTTAGAAAGTTGCAATACGCTTAAATCAGTAATTTCTAAATAATTAAAATTTAATTTTGTTATTCATGATCTCAATTGATAATGAAATTAATGAGATTTTCATGTCATATTCCTTACATTTTGGCTCGAATTTATTGCTATTAATAATTTTAAGTATTGCATAAGTCTCCGTTTAATCAAATTACACTTTACAAAAGACGATGTTTTTATATAAATGTTTAAATGGAACGAACATTAGATTTAAACGTTGGCTTAAGTTGTTAATTCTTATAATTTTCCAACACTTGATATAATAATAAAAAAAAAAAAAAAAAATAATAATAATAATAATAATAATAATAATAATAATGTTAAAATCATTATAATAATTAACAAATATTATAACATGTAATGTTATGAAATTTAAATACTTTAGTATCGAGAAAAGTATCATCTTTCAATTTTTAACTTAGAAAAATATTTTATTTGCATGAAAAAAAAATGTCTATAATTCATTTAAATGTGATACGCACAAAATTAAAATTCTAACCAGAAATAAAGTACAATAAATAATATACATATAACGTACAAATATTGTTTATTACAATTTTTCTATGAATTACATTATATATGAATATGCTTGTTTGATTTATTTTATTATAAAATTTTATAATAATTAAATATTTTAACATAAATTATAATAATTCGTTAAGAGTCATTATGTATCAATTGGTGAGGTTTAATAATAAAATTTAAGTCCATGTAAAGAAAAGATTTATTTTCAGTAAATGGATAAAACTCGTAGTCAGTTACATAAATAATAAATTTAAACTTATATAAATTGTTCTTAATATTATTGCTGTCATTAGAGATTAAATTAAGATTGATATTTTTTGTAAATGTTGACCGATTTTTATTCATCTTATGAATATAATTTATTTTGATATACAGATTAATAAATCGCTATTAAATGGGTTTTCACTAATATTTCTCGAAAATTAGTAGAATTTCAAAATTTTTTCTAAAACAAAGTAAACACGTAAAAAGAAAATTGACATTAATTTGAGTCTTCCTTTCTGAAAAATAAATAAATATACACACGCACACACAATCGCATATATTGCAGTAAATAAAATTTTAAACACATTATGAATATTCTGAAGTTTAAAATTTTAAAATTTTATAATTTTATAATTTTAATTATTCTTTTGTTCAATGCGTTCTTCTAAATAGTTAAATGATCAAATATAAAATTATACTTTTTGCAAGTCTACGACAGAAAATTTTCATAATATATTTATTTATTAAAGTATACAATGTAATTAATTTTCATAATGAAGATTCTGAGATTTTACATAAAGATGTCTTGTAATTATTTAATTTATATACATATATATCTAGGGAGAAAGAGAGCGAGAGAGTGAGAGAGGGGGGTAGGGAGCGATTGAGAGAGAGAGAGAGAGAGAAAGAGTACGTACGTTCAATTAAATATGGGTTTGAATGTTATTTATAATATATCCGCATATGTAGTGTAGGAAAATATCAAATAAATCGGGAGTTGATTGTCAAGTTCCTTGGTCTTACGGCACATGACATTAGAATTTGATTTGAGCGGTGGTCTATTTATCGCGAAGAGGTCACCGCGTAATGCTCATTGATGTTCAAATAGCGTATTTCCCCAATGATCAAATATTTGCCCGTTGTTTTTTTGGTATTGTAACATAGTTGTAACATTCCATTGTTATATTTCCAATAGTTTACGTTTCATTAATATTTAAATAGGTTAATTAAAAGTTTTTTTTTTTTTTTTTTTTTTTGTAGAGTTATTCTCTTCTTCTTTAATATCCTTATTGTAGAGAAGTAAAATAATTATTTTTCCCTCATACGGCAAATTCTTTCAAAATCATTGGTATTATGTGAAACGTCATGATTCAAATACATAAGCAAGTCCAAACACCGATGGAATTTTTAAATAAGGGTTAATTTAGTGGTAGTAGTGGTTCGTTTTATTTTTAAAAATATTCTATTAATAATGAAACTTATAATAGGAAATGTCATAAAACGATATTTGCTTTTCAGAATTTAAAATAGGTTTAAATGGATGTTTAGATTAATGGAAGATTTCTGGCTACGATCTCTTTCCCGTATACATTATAATCGACCTATTATTTTAAATTATAATTCAATACCCAAAGTACTTTGGAATCACACAAGACTCGCTCGCGACCAAGGCCAACAAATATCGATGACGCTACAAATAATTATAAATGTTAATTAGTCCATTAAGCGTGGGCTTACCGAACCTTAGTGGGTGCAAATACCTTAGCTAACTAATGTCCATCCAATGAAGTATTGACCTCCAAATGGTAGGACCTCGAGGAAGAAGGAGTTTTCTCTCTCTCTCTCTCTCTCTCTCTCTCTCTCTCTCTCTCCCTCAATCGATCAATCTATCTATCTATATAGTAGGCAAAATCCTATCCGTCGATTAACAATACCACAATCGCTTGATTTTTCAGATGCACTGCTAGCGGACCTGCAGAACACGGTATCGCCGGATACTAGCCTGATCGGGACCGGAAGCACGCCCGGTTACGGCTCCCTGAACGGGGCTCGTGGCCACGGCCCGGGACCTGCCGCATACAAGTCGCACGAGAACCGCGGGACACCGCCACTCCAGTCTCGATCGGTGAGTACTACCCGCTATCTCCTTCTCCTACTCCTCCTTTGGGTGTGTCACCCGAGCAAGGCGCTCACGTCGTCCATTGCATGCAACTCTCGGCGATCGAGTGTGGGGGAGTAAGGAATCACTCGAGGAACGCGTGTCGAGCGAATCGCATAGCAGAGAGCTGCTGCTTTCGGTTGTCTGGCAGCCAAATATCCTTACCCTCTTCGCATCCTCGTCGCTCTCTGTTATTTCACGCGTTTACAAGTAGACCGACATTGTTGTTTGATATCCGTCTTCAATGAACGTGTAACAATTGATGAATTTGCTTTAATATTGAGGAACTTTATCAATTTACTAGCAATCTCAGTCTCTTTTAGATTTATGTATTACTTACGACAATGTACTAGTGGAGAAGACGGGCAGACGTGGATTTCTTTACAACCACGAAAGTTATGTGCTTGCAATTTCATGAACCATGTGGATCGTGTTACGGTTGTGAAATCAATACATTGATACACAAATATATATCCACGAACAGTTAGTATTAGAATAATTGAAGTAAAATCCTCGCTTGTCGGCATATGCTCTAATCATCATCAATATCAGTACGTCATATCACACGACAGTTATTCTATTCACACGCAACTGCGATGTCTGACAAATGATTATAAAAGTCACTTAAGACCTGATTCAATCGAGTCGTATGACAAATAGTTTAATGGAGAATAAACCGCTATATGACGCTTAATTAATTGTACGAATTAATATAAAGTTGTGTATCTTGCAATGCGAACGTTTTTTCCCGTAAATCTTTATAATCTTGATAAAATCGTAAAGATTCGAAACTATAATTATTTTAAGAATCTTCAATAATTATATCATATTTAATATTTCAATGTTACTGTACGGGGTAAAGTGTTATATAATTATTATAAACTTGATAATTTATCAGTTATTCTTAAATCAATAATTTTATCCTACGATTTCTTCATTAGAAGCAGACATTCTAAATATGTAAAATACTAAAATTTTATGAAAATGCAAATGAAAAGAATTGGATCTCATAGTTTCATAATCATGAAGGTTTCATGATGAGTTTACGGAACTTTTATGATTTTCTGATTTTTCAAAGTAAATAATAGTAATTTTACAAAATCATTAGTTTCAAAAAAAAAAAAAAAAAAAAACAATAGAATACATTTGAAAAAATGACTATCTTTATCCATTCGTATGGTTATTCGTTTTACTTTTAAATTATTTCATAGAATTCAATTATCATGTGCAAACATAAGTAATCGATTTAATTTTATTATTAATTTATAGAGTTATAATGAAAATAGTATTTAAAATAAAAATTAAGAACGGAAAAAATATTTTATTTAGAAAAAACTAAATTTATCAAAAAAAATTTTTTTTGATCTTTCATAGAAATTCGAATTAGACGTTTTGAATAAAATAATAATGATATTACTAATATTTATTATTATTTTTAGCTTAAAAATATAAATATCTAAATATTAAAAATATAAATATAAAAGTAATTAAATTGATTTTAAGTAGTAACATTTGCGTGTGCTTATGTGCGTATGCGTATGCCTCTGTCTGTCTGTCTGTCTGTCTCTCTCTCTCTCTCTCTCTCTCTCTCTCTCTCTCTCTCTCTCTGTGAATATATAAACAAAATTTATTCAATATTTCGCTCATATATATATATATATATATATATATATATATGTAAAAATGCTACTAAATAGTATCAATTTACAATTTATGTATTGTAATTAATATTGTAATATTAGTTCAGTAAATTATATTTAAATAATATTTTCAAATTACCATAAACAGTACATTAGACTGTAAATTAACTAACATAAAATTAAATATTAAATAAAAATAATTGACAATAAGTTTTTAACAATTATAAATTTAACAATATGGTTAATTTATTTTACTAATTGTAATATAATACAAAGTAATATAATAATTTGCAATTTAAATGACCAATTTTTCTTATTTTTCTTTCTTCTTTTTTGTGATTTAAAAGAAGAAATCATTTTATTTAACTGCAAATAACTTGTAGGCAAATTTAAAGAATATAATCGTAATATATTCGTAATTTTTTAATATTAAAGAAAATTATGAATATGTTATAATAATAATGTTAAATATAAAATACCAATATCTATAATATGCAATTAGTATTTTTTGTAATATACGTAATATATATTTTTACTTTATTTTATGAAATAAATATAATTAATTATTGACAAGAATACAAAATTTACTGGGTAAACTCAAGTTTCAATTCTGCTTGATTTTATAGTTGATGGTTTACATTTTTTAAAAACCATTGAATATTTCATTTACAAAAAGTAACATTTTTTTTTTAATATTAATATTTATTCTGTATATATAAACAAAATTAATTTTACATTAATGGAAGTTACTATTCTTTCTATTAGTAAGCACTGTTTCATGTCTTTTATGTGAATGTGAGTTCACATTATTCGTATTAACTATTTTGTATGGCGGTTGTGAACTATATATAAATAATTATCGATAACTCATCTACTTATTCTCGGATTCGCGCTTATTTGTTTTCGCCAATACACCTTAATAAATTCAGCTTGTATAAATATTCGTAAATTAAATAATAAATAAATCATGTCTCCGTACGTTTCCTGATAAATAAAATTTTGCCTATTAACTACTATTCGCATTTTTCTTTTAATTTTACAATATTAGTAATATTTGTTTGAAATAAGACCGATGTTTTAAATTTGAATATACTAAACATATTGACAAAATACATTTTAGTAGAATTATTTTTTGAAAATCATTGTTTACTTTTCCTGTATAATAGATGGAAATATAGATTTGGTTAGATATTTAAGATTGTAATTATTAATTTATTTTTATATTATATTTCAATGCTCTTCCAATACTATAACAGTGCTATATAATATA
Source organism: Ceratosolen solmsi marchali (assembly GCF_000503995.2). Lineage (NCBI taxonomy): Eukaryota > Metazoa > Arthropoda > Insecta > Hymenoptera > Agaonidae > Ceratosolen > Ceratosolen solmsi. The sequence goes on along the minus strand of NW_011948419.1, from coordinate 451,412 downwards.
ATTGCTATCACATTTTTTCTTTAAATTAAATTATTGCACAAGAATAAAATCAAATGTAAATAATAAGTATCACATGTACATTCCAATTTTATAAGAACAAATTTACAATTCGAAAAGTGCATTCGAATTATTGTAATCATCGTTAGAAATTATTTTAAAATTACCGCTTACTTATTGATATTACAAATTAAAAACAAAAACAAAAAAAAAACAAAAAAAAAATATATTCGGTAAAACATCATTTTACAATATTGTTTTCAGTTATTTAATTTTATTACCTGATTAATTCAATAGCTAATTTATCAACAGTTATTATCTGTAAATAGATCGAATGAAATTGTTTTCCTTTATTATAATTATATATTAATTATATATTAATATAACATAAGTAGATGATAATAACTGTAAATACAAATAGTCTATCGACAACTTTTTTTTTTTTTTTTTTTTTTTTTTTTTTTTTTTTTTTTTTTTTTTTATTATCAGATATCATTATTTTTGTTAACACATCGTAATTTACATTGGGTTCTTCTTAAAACAGAATTTTCAAGTTTCTTCATAGTATTAAGAATAAGGAAAAATTAGTAATTTTATAAGCGATTAAATTTATTGAATAATTCGGGTAAAGTATATATAGCCTTATCTTTTAAACAAATGTATTTAAAATAATGTTATTCTTTGGCGCATGCAGATTTTTTTTTTAGAATTAACTAATCCGAATAAAACTTTCCGATATAAGTAAGACATTTGTCGAGAAAAAATAAATCTTTTGATGTATATTGTTATTTGAAATACGTTATGTTTTTACGTTATAAATCGTTAATTAAGATAATAGATGAACAAATGAAAAAACTAGCGTATAGATATATTGTGAATGAAATTTTACTGAAACCATAACCAAATTTACATAAGTAAATATGTAAAAAAAAAAGCAAATATGGAACAAATAAAAATGCTATATCTTTGATTCATAAAATATTGCATTAATTTTTATCATAAGTAACATAACGGATATTGATAGAAGTGCTTTTTTATAATATATATTTTTTAATCAACAACTATTTCTTATTTTTCCAGGCTTGAATTACATATATAGCTAAATGATTTAAAAAAATTCTTCGTTTTGTAAATTGTCTCATATTATTAGAAAACGACTTATCGTTCGATTATATACCACCGCGATGAGCGATAATAGTTTATAATAAATCTTTCTATTTTACCACGAAGAATACTAGAAGATACGGCAATATCAAGAGTTAATGCCAGAATTAAAGAAACTGCACGACATCTTATTTTGTCACGTATCCACTACAATCTCATTAATCATCTTTCAAATGTAGCTTTCTTAAATAATTGAAAGCGCGAACAGGAATTAAGCAGTTGGTAAGCTCGGGACATTTAAGAAGAGAAAAATTGTTTGTTTTTTTTTTCAAATAATTTATGTGTTATGCGGTATAGATAGATCGCGCTTTCTATTTTCATAATTCTATAGAGGAGCGGACTGCTTTAAAATATCCAAAAACTTATTTCATCGATTGCAACAAGTGCGCATTTGCAACGAGTGATTTTTTTTTGTTTTTTGTTTTTGTTTTTTTTTTGTTTTTTTTTTTATTTGTTTTTTTTTTTATTTGTTTTGCACTCGACACTGATCGACAAGCCCGCGCCGCTCCCTCCCCGACACCTTCTCCTTCTATCTATCTGTTTTATTGGCCAATTTAACTCGTTCGTTATTTACTTTTTGAAAGTTTGCCGTTACATCGTCGTTTGACAGCACTTTGGAACAGATTTTGATATATGTGCGAATATCTAAGAGGAAATGGATATATGCGCTTAGATACTTAAAATGTCATAAACAACGTGCCAGCGAACGTAAAATGGTCTTCTAGGAAATCAGTCTGACTTTGCATAGCAAGTGGAAAAATATCAATTTCAGCGGTGTTGCGGTGTTAGTTGCACGACTGTTGTCTACACGAGCATTATGTTTATCTTGTTTTCTTGCACATAATCAACGATCGACAATATTTATATTTAATTTGCCAAGATTCATAAATTAAAGATTAAAAAGTTATTTTTTTTTTTCCGAGAGCAATATGTGCAGCACGCCTTTTAAAAGCTGAACTTAAGATAGAAAATGATCTAATTTTAAGATAATAAGCTTGTTTACTTGGACACAACATTCGCAGAGGCTATAAAAAGAATTGTATTTGCTTTTACGTACAGGTGACGGATCATTTTAAATTTACTTTCACCTACGTTCTTTTAATAATTTTATAATTAACCGTGGCCGATTTCTAATGCATTTACTAATTATATTTTAGTTTAAATTATTGCGATTACTGTGCGTGATTCCCCTGATATTGGAACGCTAATTTGACGAGAAGTTTATTCATTGTTCATAATGTCGTGTACGATAAATGCAGGCGCCTTTGAAATAAATTACTAAGACTTTCATATTAAAGCACCAAAATTAAATTATTACTTTAAGTTTAATTATAATGCGTTGAAAATTAAATAAATCATTTTAAAGCTTGGAAGTTTTAAATTATTACTGCTACAGCTATGATGAATCATTTTGTTTTAATTACTATCGTGCATAATTCATTTCTATAACTTCTAAAGGGAATACCAATAAAATCATTATCTGATATTTAAATTTAAGTCAAATATGTCATTAGAAATGATGATTCAACGGTTATTATTTTTTTTTTTTATTTTTATTTTTATTCAAAATACGTAGATCACCCGAATGTTATCAAATTTTTATGTTTTGCGACTTTTAAATGATATTTTTTGGCAAATAATACTTCGTAAAACTATGGTTGATTTTATAAGGGTAAGAATCTTTTAATTTACCGAGAAAATATTTCTGCAGCCGAATGTTCACGAATGTTCCGAAAGCCGTGAATTTCCATTCGTTTGCTTTTGTTTTTTTTTTTGTTTATTGTTTTCCTACAATTTCATTGTCGAATTGGGGAGTTTTTTTTTCTCTTTCATCATAGTATAATAATTATGCTAAAAAAATATTTAAAACACCTCAGTTTCATTGTCATTTCCAATAAAGAATTTGCCATAGTAATATATTTATATAAATAATTTTATATAGAGCATAAAATAAGAATATAATTAATCGTGGCAAGGTATATAATATATTAGATAAATTATTTAATTTTAGAGAATATTATTTTCTGTTGAACAATTCTTTTTAAATTAATTTACCTAATTTTAATTTAATCCTTGGTTAATTTAGTTAACCTTATTGCTTTATTTATATAATTTACTCTTTTCTTTTATTTATTTATAAGTTAATTTTTTTTTTTAATAAAACTGTCGATTCTTTTGAACGAAATTCCGAATGAATAATATATTATAATTAGTTTTCTTTGTGAATTTTAAAATTATGATTAAAATTTCTTATACATGTTATTTACAAGATCTTTAATCGAATAATTTTTATTATATATTTTTATTTATCATATTATCTTGACACATTTAATCTTTAAATACGTATGAAAAATATGATTTAACTTATATAATTTTTGTCTATATTATATTATATTTTTACAATCCTATTTTTAAACCGAATTCGTTGCTTTCTTTATTATTTTTTTATTTTATTTTTTTTTGTCGTTATTTCCTTATTTCTTCTACCACGGAGCCATGTTATCTTTACCATTTATTATTCAAGTTCTTTTATAATTTTTTTTGCTTATATGCTTTCGGTACCAGTGTCTCAGTATCTCACTTTTTTCTTTTTTCTTTTTTATAACAAATACTGTGATTTTTCTAATTTTTTCTCATTTTAATTTGATTCTGTAATAATAATCATTATTTTTAAATATGCTATGTATCATAATTTTCCAGTTTTTATCCTATTATATAAATATTTTGGTTTGTCATACTTCATAGTATACGTATTCATATGCATTGGTATTATGTGTATATATAGTTGTATATATACTTGATATTTGATTATATAATCTCAATAATTACATTATATTTTCATATTTATTGAAAATAAAATTATAATGCACGTATTCAAATTATTGTGAAATTTTAATATTTAATTAAAATTATAGTTCTAAATGTACTTTTCCCATATTTTTTATTTCTATATTTATTGTCATAAATTTATTATATGTATATCGTTGAAAATTGAAATGAGAGTATAATATTAATAATTATTGATAATTTCAAAACTGCATAAAAGTACTTATTTTGTGCACATTTATAAGAAACAAAATGTAATTTTTATATAGATGTGCTCCTTCGCAAGAGAATCATAAGTAAAAAAATATCAATTTATATCGTAGTTTTATTCAGTTTTACTAGATTTACGTAATATGAGTTTTAAATGGTAAGGCTTGTAAGTTCTAAATGTTAGTATAATGTTATTAGTTAAAACAGAATTAACTATTTTAAAAAAAATTTTGTAATATCTTACGCCAAAAAAAAAATACAATTCTTAAAATCCATGAAATTTTATACAATGTTGATGAACAATAAAATTGTTAATAAATATAATTATTATTCGTTACTTTTCATCAATGATTTTTATTTTTATTATTTTTATAATATAATACATTTTAAAACATAGAATGCCTGTATTGTATCATATAATATTAAATAGTAAAATTTTTGTTTAATCATAAATCTAGCATATATTAATTTTACAATATACTAAACACTGTGATGAAATTAATATTTCGAAAGGGTCACGTCATATCGTTAAGTATCCAGTAAATCATTTTTTCCAAATACTATTGACAAAATTTGTTTTCTAATTTAACAGCAAAATTTAAACATGAATTATTAACCGAAAGAATATATAAACAATTCTTTGGATTAATATTTCTACAACACGTTACAATATTTAATAAAGGAAATTGATCGTATACTTAATTTTTCTCAGTATAGAAGATACCTTATATTAAATAGTACATCAGATATTAAATTTTGTAGAATATTTTTCTATCGTATGTTTTAAATTTTAATCCGATAATAATAATAAATGAGAGGTTGTGTGTGTGCGCGTGTGCGCGTGTGTGCGTGCTTCATAGCAAATGATGTAATATTAATGTGTGTCATCAATTTATATATTTTTATATTTATATTTATATTTATATTTATATTTATAATTTATAATTTATAATGTGTAATGCATCAACTTATATATTGTCACTACAGGGATATATCGTAAAGAATTAATATTGAGATAAAATATAATCAACCATAGTCATATTAATAAAACATAAATACAATTAAAATTTTCACATCTACAATTAATTTATTCTGCAAATTTCTAACATATTAAAATTTGTTAAAACATCTTTAACGCATCTACTTGAAAGTACAAAGTTTTAAAAAACAAAGAATGCATATATTGTCATAAATGTTCACATTAAATTTAACAGAACAATGCCATTTAAATGCACAGTAGTGAACGACGGAGATTACATGCATATGGAATCGATAAAGTATATACTTCAACTAATTTTATAAAGGTAATTGAATTACATGGATTTGGTTGAGCTGAGTTCGTAAGTTGAACAAGACCGAGTAGGTAAGGCATATATAGGGTTTTATTAAGAAAAATAAAAAGTTCAAAATCTTTAGGCAGATTAGTTTTAAAAAATTAAAGATTTTGTTAATAATGTAACTTAAGCATATTAGTTAGATAAGGCAAGAGATTATTCATAAGAGATGGATTTAATGTAAAGAATAAAAATATCCATCTTATATTTACAAAGTAATGACATTGTTGATTGTAAACATATATTCAACAACAACAATAATAATAATAATAATAATAATAATAATAATAATAATAATAAGCTTAATGAAGCTTATGTATGTAATTTCAGTCAAAGATTTTATATACTCTTATATAATTATTATAAGCTAATATTTTAATATCATAAATTTTTTTATTGAAATGATCGCATTTCGAATTCGTAAAAATTGAAATTTACTCTTTCGTAGAAATTTTATCATAGATTTGACTAATTGAAAATGAAAAATGTGTTACGAGTTAAAACCATAGAAGATTAATAAGGCGATTGAAAAATCATTTCAGAATAAATAAAAATATTTGCATATACACTTGAATGTATGTAATTATTGAAATTTTTAAATGAGCTTATTTCTTTTTTAAAAATATCATATATATATATATATATTTATTTATTTATTTATTGAATTTAATAGTTTGTTACGTTAAATTTATTGAAAGAAAAATGCAAACTATCCTACTTAATACCTAAAATTATAGTTTGTCTTGTTCTTTATATTTTCATCGCCTCGTAACGATTAAATTTTTCCAAGTGTTTTTTTTTCTTTTCGATAATCGTTAATATTCTTATTTTTAAATTAATTTACCACGTAATTCAGAATTAAATAAGTGCCAATAAACAAATTAATGTTTATTTACAAACACACAATAGATGTTTGCAAGTCTAGTCATGTATATTTTACATAAGTTTGTACTATGTATGTAAAGATATTTGTCTAAATCGTTATAATTAGCAACTCTGGCGGATTTGATATACTGAAGTAGTTATTGGCCAAATAAAAAGTAAAGCATTATCTTAAAATAATATTTAAACATTGCTATTATTGTTAGAAACTGTCTTACATTGAGAAATATTACTCAATAGTAAAAGAGACTAGTCAAATTGATTGCAAACTGAATTATCACGTCTGCAAAACATTTAATACACAGCAAAAATAACGCATTACAACGAGTTTTAGCTACACTTGTATGTTCTCACGTATATTAGTGGTTGTAGAGAATTTGAATAAATTGCAACTGAAAGAAAAAAAGCTTCTTAGCACTTGTTGGTATAAATAACTAAGCATTTATTTTTATGGTTACAAAGACAAATTTCTTTAAAAAGTTAAATTGCTTTTAGATACATTTTGTATTTCCTCTCAAAGTATTTTAGCGCATTTAATTTATACAAAAATATAAACATATATAAAATAGTCTATGTACAAAAGAAATAAAATACATATTTCAGATGTTAAGATATTTAGTTTCCATCAATTTCTTTTAGAATTTAATTGCTAATGAAAAGAAAAATGAAAAAAAGTGCTTAATTTTGTGCAATTAATTGAGAAAATGCACACGCACACGCACACGCACACGCACACGCACACAGACGGACAAGCACAGAATTGTAGATGTCAAAGGTGCCGAGCCGAGCAGCTACATATAATATTTAGTTGATAGTAAGTACAACGTAGACGAATGATGTTAGGTCAGCTTAACGAGTGCATGGATTATTATTCATAAGTGATTTATCAACGAATTAGTTAGTAATCAGTAGCGTCAGGACTCGCGCAAAAATCATCGTGCTAAGCTAAGCTAAGCTAGCTGAGCCAATCGCTCGAGGGGCCGATCGCTCTAAAAGTCGCGTCGCCAAATTTTATAGCGACCGCGCTTTTTCTAAATATACCCGATGGAAGGAGAAGGAGACTAAACGCCGGCACGCGCGGCCTACCTCTAACGCGGGGGCAGAAGAGCGAGGCGATCGCGAAGGAACTTGGAAATTTTTCGGAATATGAGGGCCGGGGGACGTGAGAGCGCAATGAGCCGACTTCGCCAATTCGCTGGTTTTCGACGCGCGTCATTAATTAGTGGTGGCGGTCACGTAGAAGGGAGGAGGAATATGCTACGCGTGTCGCTCTCCACTGCCTGGCCGTGTGCAAGTTTTACGAATCGAAGAGTGGCGGCATTTTTATTTTGATCTATGGCTTTGTGGGGGTGTTGCGGTGCGGGCCGGGCAGGAGGGCGACGAGGCGGGAAAAAATTCTCGCGCTGCGCGCTTACGAATGGTCTTTACAGCCAATCGAGTTCTTTCGCTGCTCACATGTGTATATCGATGTAGTGGATTATTGAAATGTTTAGCATGTAGATCGATGTGCTTGGTGTATCGAGTAAGCAAGTGCTTAAGTTATGTACTTGCATTGTATATTTCATGAGCAGGAACTCGATACGAAATAGAGTTGGAATGGAAATGCTTGGTTTGGTGGTGAGGCATTAAAAAAAAAAAAAAAAAAAATATATATATATATATATATATATATGCAAGATATTTATCACTGTATGTGATACAAATTTGTAAAATATTGCATTTTATCTACTATAAGCATTCGAATGGATATTATAAGAGAGAGAGAGAAAGAGAGAGAGAGAGAGAGAGAGAGAGGTGGTGGTGATATTCTATGTTAAACGCATTATGACAAACCCGAAATGCTGTAAATTTAGCAAATAAATTTATAAAAATTAGATTAAAAAAAAAGACATGTTCTTGGAGAGTGGTGTGAGCAATTTTTGATAGTATTAGCGGTTACCAATTTTACTAACATTCTTTTAATCAATGCGTAAGAATGAACATTACAAATTGAAAATTCCAAAGACTCACGATGAATTTAAATACTTTCATCGAGTTTTAATAATATTTTTAACGATGATCATTAAATACCAAATAAGTGACTTAAACTTCCATCAGTCCTTTAGATAAGTAATATTTGCTTAATTTATTAGTTTAATGGTAAATGGAGATTGAGATTGAAGAATAATCATCGGATCAAGTGCATTGTTGGCTCATCGTTAGCCAGTGCGGCAATGCATTCGTTAATTAATATTAAATATTGGTAAGAGTATCACAATTTAATAATAAAAAGCCTAGACGATATTTATGAATGATGTACCTCGTACTTTACCGCGTTCAAAAATTTCTACCATTTATATTTAGAAAACCTTAGTTTATATTTGTACAAGTGTGGAGTGAAAAAGAAATAAAAACGGTCCCGTTAAAATGTTGATTCATGAAATTACGCAGAAGCTCGTATTTTTAAGAACTATATAACCTCCATAATTTATTGGGACTATGTTGATCAATTTTATTTAGACTTATAAATATATATATATATATATATATATATATATATATATATGTTACTCTATCTTATACAAGAATAACTGATGGGACTAGAATATTTAGACAAAACTATAAATGCTAAAAACGAACGTTAACTTAACTATTCGTATTGTTATTGCTATTGATTGACAATAATGAAAGCTTTTGTTGTTGTTTTTTTTTTGTATTATAGCCGACATACCAAAATCGAGAAGTAATAGAGGAAAATGCTATCGCAAGGGCGGTAGTTTCAAATTCTATCGGTGGACAATACAATCAAGGTGGAACAACAATGGCAAAAATGCCATCCTTAAATAACAATCTTTCCGAGCTGGACACTCTATTGCAAGATTTGAGCAACGCTCGATACAATTCTCATTCACACGATAGAGGTAATTAATAATTAATTGTGTTATGTCGTTTTTTTCTCTGTTTCTTTTTAAATGTAAATGCTTAAATATTTTGTAAATTGCACCGAATCGAGTGAATTCGTCATTGTGAAATATAATAAATATTCGCACGAAATTTATAATAAAAAATTTTTTTTTAATATTCAATCGCTCTTCCTCACCATAAGAATAATTTTTACTGCACCATGCTCGTGCACACAATCGATCGGTAAACTAAAATTCGTGATATGTTGTGTCACGAAGAAAAAATTTTTTTATTAGTAAGTATATTTTTGGATTGTAACTTAGGCCAAGAATAGAGAAACGTAAGCGAGAATCTTATAATGGATAGGAAAAAATTGAAAGTATGTGAAATTTGAGCAGAAAATTCAGCAAATGCTTGCACAACGCGCTCCATCGTCTTTAAACGCGACGAAAGTTATCGCCATTTTTCTACAATTTCGACAAAGCTTACTTTGCGCACTCGTTCGCGTTCTACCTGCGTCCAAAATTTCATTAGATTTTCATTGGATATTCATTGGATTTTCATTGAATTTTCATTGGATTTTCATTGGATTATCATTGGATTTTCATTGGATTTTTACGTAAGATAATATAAATTACAGGCGAATATGATATTTCAATTAGATGGAAAATTGTTGTGAATACCGCACAGTGTTGTGTTAAGACACGGTCAAATGAAATTCTTACAAAATCGCGATCGTGTTAAAGTAAATATAATATTTATGATTTAGCGTGCTATTTTTATTTTTTTGACTCGTAGAAATATAATTTTGCCAACGGATATACACGAAGCATATAAAAATAATTCTTTTCAAATAATTGAAAACGAATTAAAATTCCCGTTTTTTTCTAACGTGAAAAGTTCTCGATTATCGATCAAATTGGCCATACATACGACTTGCGGGCCGCCACTCACTCGCAGCTCTCCCCCCCCCACCCCCCATCGCCATAAACCAGTGTATTCTCGACAAAAGTATAAAATTCTTTTTATCCTTCGTTCGATTATACGGTGCATGAATTCCTACCTATTGCCGGGTAATTGCTCATCCTATCATTCGTATTGTGATTAAATTGTTTTTAGATCCTCGTGCGTATAGAGTTCAATTTCGTTTCTTCAACACAGAGATCAGGGCAAAGAATCCATTAGTGCGTTATCCTTATTTGAAAATAATGTCAATGTGGAAAAATGTACTGGACCATTTTAAATCTACGCTATTTTACTTTAATTTTTAGCGACTGATTCGTGTGGAAATGCCGCAGTGCGTTTAAGTAAATACGTGGAGATGGAAGACGAGAAGCTCGACTTGATTTTTCATTCGTCCAAACAGATCTTACCTCTCTCCACCCTCCCTCCATTAATCCTCTAACATTGATCTTCATCTTTGCCATCGAGACTCATAGCTTACCCACCTAACTCTCCACCCCGTCTCCCACTATCAAAACCTCATCGCTCATTAATGAGCCGAGCAACGTGTCATCGTTGCGCCGCAATAACTCATCTCCGCGTTATTACGGATTGATCGTGCTTTGGCATGGGTCCCCGAGGTTGCGAAACGGCCGCGCCCTTCCTTTCTTGCCCTCCCTTTGCCATTCCTCGTCATTATCATCGTTGTCGTTGATTTCGGCTCCGACCTTCCCACATCGTTCATACACTCACACACGTCCATCACCGACGATGCACTTGCGAAGGCAACAACAGCCCGAAAGCCAAATTGGACGGCGGCCAATGAGACGAGTGCGAGGTGCGCGCTTGGCTTTCTTGAAAAGTCGCGGTCTAATGTGTCCGGCCTCGTCATCGATTCGATTTAGGCTTGTCCCGATTGAGCCTTGCCGCGGGTGCGCATCCGCGTGGGTATCGTGCATTTGGCGAAGTCGAATCGAACAAGAGACGGCACGGAGAGGCTTGTGATTGGAAACTGACGCTCTATTCTCCATGTTTTACGAGGTTATCAAAGGATTTTGGCCCGTTGCGTCGTTAAAGCTCGCGAATGGCTTTTCCACATACACTGTTTAAGACATTGTACGTAATTGCCGTAGAGGCGCGTTAATGTTGTTGTTGTTAGCGGTGGGTTGATAGCGGAGGGAAAATCCTCGGATACTACCGAGTTGCTTCGTCTTTTACTGAAGCGCGATTGATTCGCCGCTCGGGCTCCATTGATAAGCTCGAGGTAAAATATTCCATCTCGTTCGTTGCAAAATTTGCAGGATACGGATAAGAATATATGGTTGGTAATGTTTATCCTAATTGTATATTGGCATTTTCGTTGCAAGACTGCTGCTTTGGATTTATAGTCGAGCGCGTAACGTGTCATACTGATTATTGAATATAACATTATTGGCTCATTATTGACGTCGCAGCATACTAATTACGAAGCAATATTTTTACAAAGTCACCAAGTTATTTTTAATTCGCTAATTAATAACAAATAATTATGGGCGTGTAAATACTTTGTTGAAAGTAATTGTCTGGCTTTGTGCTTCGATGTAAACACGAATCCTTGAGGCACCTTAAATATTTTAGATAATAGTAGGACGCGATACAGTACATTCGATAACACGAAAAACCCATTCAAATAGAGAAAGGAGATGTTGATGTTTGGGAAATCTACATTACCGATCATGTAGATTGAAATAACAAAAAAAAAAAAAAAAAAAAAAAAAAATTGTTTTTCGCCTGTCCATAATGTTATTTTGAAAAGCTTAGATAAAATAAATAACCAGTCGGAAAGTCCTAATTTCAGAATAAATTTATTTATTCTTTATTGTGTAAGCTATAATGGATATTAAGACTATGATTTTTCCATCAATCATCATTTTTACTACCGTCCGCTCCAAACTTTCGGAATCTAATTTTATTTTCAAATTTTTTGCATTATCAGTCAGCATTTTTACCTTACGCATCTCCAAGAAAACTAAACTCATAATTTCCGATCTACGTTTGTAAAATTACCGCATGGAAGATTTCGATTAATTAATCTAACGAACCACTGCGAATCTGCAACATTTGTCAATCCAAACGTAACCGCCTTTAGGAAAACAAAAAACAAAACAAAAAACAAAACAAAAAACAATAAAAAAATATCCACAATCGCTCCACTCTCCATTTATAGACTAACGACGCACTAATTTTAGTACGCAAAATAGCCTCGCAACTATCTTATAACATATATTTATACCCATAGCTCTTCTCTAAGTCCCATAAAGTATCGAGTAAAATGCCATATGACACGAAGCCGTGAGATTTCTACGGTATTATTGTACGCCAATTTAGCCACTCGAATAATCGATAAAATTACGTGTCTTTACGGCTCCCGGTCATTCACAAGCCCACGAAGACTTAATTAATTAATTATACAATTGCTTTTTGTTTTTGTTTGCTTATGTTTTTTTTTTTTTTTTTTTTTTTTTTTTTTTTAAACGCTCACCTACTCGCGTCCTGCATCGATTATTGAAAATAACGAAATGACCATTGGAACTGTTCTATTTGCCTTGTCCAGAGATTCTATCGACTAATGGAGGAACGACGAGTCCGATCCTGCGCTCATCCAACAGCTTATCCGGGGTCAGACCGACTGTCGACACCTTACTGGAGGAGCTCAGCACGGGACTACCGAACGGGTTAGTATTGCTTAGCTTATTTTTTGCCTCCTCCGATAAGTCCTCTCAACCACTGCTCAAATCTCGAGTATCTGGCAATACGCACACTGACTCACGATCGCTTACTTTTGCCTTCGATTATTAAAGATGATAATCCTCAGCCTTGTAGGATTTTTTTTCTCTTATTAATTTATTTAATGTTTTCGAATTAAAGAACATCGTTGCAATATTGACAATCATACCTATTGCTTTATTACGTGTCTCTGGCAAGAATCTCTTTACGTCATTTGATATAATATTTATCTTTATAATGGCTTTTATTATTAGACAAGGAATTTAATGCCCAGCAGATTTAATCGTTCGCGTTTATTTTTAAAGTACGATTGATAAGTCCGCTTTTTCTTTTTTTTTTCTTTGTTTTTCCTTGTTTTTTTGTTTTTTTGTTTTTTTTTGTTTTTGTTTTCCTTTTTTTGTTGTTTACATAATATTATGCTCTCATATATCATATCAAAATAATAGTTGTTGACAAAAACCGAGTGAACACATGCTTAATGGCAAATTGTTTAGTTAAATTAGAGGATATTTAGAGAAATTGCGGAATTAATTGGCACATAATGAGCAAATATTTACACGTGACAGGACAAAAAGAATGGAAAAAAAACGAATAAACAACCAAATAATTTATTAACGTGTTAACTTCAACATTATATCGCTACTTATATAAAAAAAAAATAAAAAAAAACATGCTTTTTCAAATTTCATTCAATAAATTTTTACAAATCTTTTCCAATCTTATAGAAATTTACAGCACTGTGTAATGCGAAATTCACTCAACTCAATTGATTTTAAACGCAATACCTTACATAAGACGAAAATATTATGACAAAACACTTGGATGTATTTAATTTATAAATTGCTGATTATTAAATATGCCGAAAATTAATTGAGCTTAATTGAGTCAAAGCGAATCCGACAATTTAAACTTGTATGCTGAAAAAATTTGCTTAATACTCACGATTCTGTAAGCAACGATACTGCTGGTGCTTAAACACACATAGATCAATGTCATTGCGCGCCGGTATAAAATTTACAAATGACAAACGAAATGACTTTGTTATTGCGTAACATGAGAAGCCACCGAGTGTAATGAGTGTGTAAAGGTAAAGTGTAATTGTCAAGTAAGCGATTAATGAGCCCGTAATGGCCAAAGCTGCTCCCTAATAAGATAAAACAAAAGACATAAAAAAAAAAAAAAAAAAAAAAAAAAACAACAACAACAACAACAACAACAACAACAACAAAAACAAATGGAAAATAATTGATGGGCTTAGGGACTATCCGTCCGAGGCCCAACGCGTGAAGGTGACCATCCAGGAGACGTCGACGGAGGTAGAATCGACTCCCGGCGGAGAGCTTTACTATCCGTCGAATTCGCACAGCTCGCTAAGTAGGCGCGACGTCGAGCACAGCTACACCATAACCAGCAATGGCCACACAGCCAGCAACGCCACCAAGGAACTCGACGACCTCATGGCCTCTCTCTCGGAATTCAAGGTGAGCCTCGTCCATGATATCTGCCTGTTTGCTAGTTGTGTGTGCCTTGCAAGAGTCTCGATTCCATCAGCCATTGTTTACCATCACGCCGGATTACGATCCTCTCGTCTGCTAAGTATTGTCCCATTATCCGATATTTCCGCGAGTATTATCATCGCGACCGACTGATTGCACTATTCTCATTGATCATGTTTGTCATTTCAATAAATTAAAATGCACGCGACAAAAGACTTATCCGTATTGGCTTTAGTAGTATTGCGGTCAGCAGTCGATGAATTCAGCTGTTAAATTGTTACGGAAGAAAGCGGGAAATCATACGAATAAAGCTATCATCATATTTGTTGTTATTCGCCAGCACTTAACTGAAATTGTAAATTGTTAATTGTAAATTGTAAATTTCAGAATGTTTGTGGTTTATAATTGTCGAAAATAATAATAATGCTTTTACGGCATTAATCGAATGGTAATCAATTCATATCATAATTACTTGCTGATTGTTTATTATTCGGAAATTTCGATCGCGAATGGAAAAGAAAAATAAATAAATAAAACTACAAGTAGCAAACTGAAAATATTGTTATCTACAAAATACGATGGATTAAGTATAATTGATGAAATGCATATCTTTATTAAGTAATAAAAATGCTAATTTCTCTCTCTCTCTTCCTCTTACACTTTCAAAGTTTTTCAGATACATCAATTCGTAATGGACGTTGTATTGGCGATTAAAAGCATTTTTAAATGAAATTTTTCAAAATGCAAATAAAATAATATTAAGCTAGGTCATAAAAAGCTGAATTGTAAAATATTTTGGTATTTCGGTTTTAAGTAAATCATTGAATTGATATTAAAATAATTTTATTGGTAATAATTTACCTTTTTTTTTTTTTTTTTTTTATTTTTAAGTGGACCGTTAACGTTTGCAGGCAAATGCACAAAAATATATAACTATAATAATAGAAATAGAAAGTATAGAAAAATACGAAGTTGTGGGTCATGTGAAATGTATTTTAGTGTAAGCAAATATTTACAAAATATATATAGTACAGGGCAGTTAGGATAATATTCAATCTGTTACAACTGAAATATTTCATATTTGCCATAATTTAAATCCATAATATTAATTATGGTATTATTAGTATTGAAGAACTTTTTATTAAAAATTTACTTTTCTAAAATATGATAATTAATAATCCATCAAAATTTAATTATCGAAAAGCTTACTCAACATAAATATTTTAACGTTCTCAAGTTCAATCAATCAGTGGCTTTAAAATAATTTTGTAAACATCAACAAAGTAAAAATTCGAGGAACGACAAAATATTCAAATCAGGCCAGTAATCTAAATCAGTTGATAATGACATAGAAAGCACAGAAACAGAGAGAAGAATATTTCAAGTAAAATACAGAGAGAAAGAGAATGTGAGAGACAGAGAGAGAAAGAGAGAGAGAGAGAGAGAGAGAGAGAGAGACACTAGAGGAGAGTTTTCTGGGTAGAGACAAACCTCATTGACGTTGGAGGAGCTCCTGACCATTCTTGGCTGGCCAGGTTACCAAAATAACTTCCATTCCACTCGGAACTTATACGTTTACTCACGAGCACGTACATTTTTCGTGTCTGTCTGCCTGTCTGCCTGTCTCTCTCTCTCTCTCTCTCTCTCTTTCTCTCTTCTCTTTCTTGATGTCTATCTTTTTATTCTACTCACGGATTTGCGTGCATACACATCGCGACTGTCTCGTTTCTTTTCCGATATAAGTTTCAGAGAGATAGATAGATAGATAGAGAGAGAGAGAGAGAGAGAGAGAGAGAGAGAGATGTTTACCCACGAGTCGAAATATACGCCTAAGAGCTTATTTCTTTCATTAACTTTCAATCTCTCATAGCTGTACACTCAGAGATTTGAAGAATCTAGAATACTCGAGTGTCGAATAATTTTTTTATTCTCGTCCTGTAACATTATGATTCATGCGGGTTGAAAATATGGCCATTCAAGCATAAAGTATCGACATACTCGCTTTCGACAATGGAAGGGTAATCGTAGAGATACGACAGGTGGGGCGGAATGAGGGTTGGGTGGTTCATACGCTGCAATAAATCAAAAATTCATCAACATTTTTGCTTTTGATTTAACAAAAAGTTACGTGAAATTTAACCCTTTGTTTTAATGATTCAAACATTAGCCTAACGATTAATAAATTTCTTCAATAATTAACCAAATGTAGAAAAGTAAATAACACATAAAAACAATGAAGACGAGATGTCGCCGCCTGGAGTCGGCCAAAGTTCGCAACAACGTCGCGTGCGATGGCCAACGTAGCGTACGTACCGCAATCGGGCAACTGTTTACGCAAACGACATAAGCGCGAAATAAAGCGAGGGTGTGGCCACTTTCGAAGGTGCACCTGCGGAGCGTCGGCAAAGAGGTGAGTGCGCGTAATGAGTATCGCCGAGGGCGAGGGCTTCACTCGTCAGCCTCCTCATCGGCTGCGCGTAAATTTTTCCAGTCTGTCCACTCGACCACAGTGCTCTTTGGAGTCTTCCTCCTTCCCTTAATTGCGACACGCTTCTCACCCCTTCCACGTCGTCGTCGTCGTCGTCGTCGTCGTCGTCGTCGTCGTCGTCGTCGTCGTCGTCGTCGTCGACGTTGTCGTCCTCGTCGACGTTGTCGTTGTCGTTGTCGTTGTCGTTGTCGTCGTCGTAACCGCAGCCGCCGCCACCGCCGCCGCCACCGCCGCCGCCGCCGCCGGCGCCGCCGCTACCACCGCCACCACTGCCATCGCTATCGTCATCACAGACTGGCCTGAAAATATCCAAAAGCCCCGAAGCTCTCGTCGCCAGGCAGAAAGCTCGTAGGAGTGCGAGCGGGATACATATAAAGATAGAGAGACGGGGAGAGCAACTGAGAGAGAGAGAGAGAGAGAGAGAGAGAGAGGGAGAGAGGGAGGAAGAGATAGGGAGAGGGAGGAAGAGAGAGAGAGAGAGAGAGAGAGTGCGATAGGGGGAGGGAGAAGAGGGATGTGCGTGCGTGCGAACACGCGCGCGTCCCCTGACCAGTTGCTTTATTTCTCTTTTCCGCCGTCGGCTCGCGCAGATCAACGGCAGTAACCACCAGCGGCAGACGGTAACCGATTCGCCGTACGCCAAGCCGAACAAGGCCACCGTAAATTCGAGCAGTCCGCTGCCGGGCTCGGGAGCAAGCGAACAGCATCAGCACCACCTCAACCACCACCACCACCACCACCACCACCACCAACAGCAACAGCAACAGCAGCAGCAGCCGCCGTCGCAGCAACAACATCACCACCACCACCACCACCACCACCAACAGCAACAGCAACAGCAGCAGCAGCCGCCGTCGCAGCAACAACATCACCACCACCACCACCACCACCACCAACAGCAACAGCAACAGCAGCAGCAGCCGCCGTCGCAGCAACAACATCACCACCACCACCACCACCACCACCAACAGCAACAGCAACAGCAGCAGCAGCCGCCGTCGCAGCAACAACATCACCACCACCACCACCACCACCACCAACAGCAACAGCAACAGCAGCAGCAGCAGCAGCAGCATCATCAGCATCAGCACCAGCACCAACAGCAGCAGTCGTCGACGAGAGTCCACGTGACTGAGAGCCGCACTAGCCATCACTACCAACCGCAGTACGAGAGTCATACGGCGACCGCCCAGTCGGTCACCCACGTCAAACAGAACCAGTTGGATTCTATGCTTGGTAATCTCCAAGCAGACATGAGCCGCCAAGGAGTTAATACGACCCAGAAGGGATGCTGCAGCGCCTGCGAGAAGCCCATCGTCGGACAGGTGACGACGTTATCGCCATGCTCGCGACCGTGATAATCCCGATACCCCGCTATCCTCGGCACCCGTTCCTCGTCCACGGACGAGTCGCGACGTGTCCCTTCGACCCAACGACGCGCCACAGGATTCGGCGCTAACCACTCGACTCGGCCCTCGCCTAATATCCTCTTCGGCCCTGTTCTAGGTGATAACAGCGCTTGGCAAGACCTGGCACCCGGAGCACTTCACCTGCACGCACTGCAACCAGGAACTCGGCACCAGGAACTTCTTCGAGCGCGAGGGTCGACCCTACTGCGAGCCGGACTACCACAATCTCTTCTCGCCTCGATGCGCCTACTGCAACGGGCCCATACTTGATGTACGTCCCCTAGGATTGGGTTATTGGATCGGGGGGGAGGTCGTGGTTTGAAGGGGGGGGGGGGGGGTAACGGCAGCTTAAATCGGAGCCTCGGACGAGACGAAATGTGGCAAGTGTGGAGCCGCGTCGGGGACCGGCACTCGCCGGTCGCGGCTGCGTTTCGTCTCGGGCCGGTGCCGTAACGTTCGGTCCAGCCCCCGAATTTCGCACGGCTTGTAGGCTCCGCCCGTGCAAATGAGGAAGGTCGGCTGGCCCGGGCAGCCCGTGTAACCAATTCACTTTTATCCTTTAGAAATGCGTGACCGCCCTGGAGAAGACCTGGCACACGGAGCACTTTTTCTGCGCCCAATGTGGCAAGCAGTTCGGCGAGGAGGGCTTCCACGAGAGGGACGGCAAGCCCTACTGCCGCGACGACTACTTTGACATGTTCGCCCCCAAGTGCGGCGGCTGCAACCGCGCCATCATGGAGAACTACATATCGGCCCTCAATAGCCAGTGGCACCCGGACTGTTTCGTTTGCCGGGTATGCGACGACCCACACATCCATAAGTATACAGCCTCTCGCTGCTTGTAATCGCAGCCCCCACGTTATTCCTTATCAGTCGTCGCTTAACCTGTGAATCGCGCGGTATTTATCATTGGGCACTCGGCTCTGCTAGTTAGTGGCGACGTTAAGGGTAAGGGACATTATGGCTTCGCCACGAGCTCGTATCGACTCGAGAGAACGGGATGGGTGGGCGTGGGCTGGCGTCGTTTTGCACATAAGATCGGCATTTCTCTGCATTTGCGTGCTTTATTTCTGTCATAAGGAAGCATTAGTGGCACGCCTGGTGGCATTTAGCAACTCGGACGGCAAAAACAGAAAGTAAAGTGTATTTTTACTTTAGGCGCGAATAGCTCAGAATCAAAGGCAAATAATATTATGAACGAATTTCGGGTGACGGGTCGTGCGAGACAAAATTGCGGTTAGGTTAAAACGCGATTCAGAGTCGTTCGCACTTTGAGCGATAAGAGCAATGTCTTGGTGAAAAAAAAAAAAAAAAAGTCTCGGAAGA
>NW_011948419.1:422420-431648 GCF_000503995.2 Ceratosolen solmsi marchali | reverse complement strand
GATTTCGACCGCCCAGTACTCAGTTTTTAACGAATATTACAGGATTGCAAGAACCCAGTCTCTGGAAAGTCATTTTACGCCATGGAGGGAAAGCCACTTTGCCCCAAGTGCGTAGGCGTTGATGAGGAGGAAGAGGAGGAAGAGGAAGCGTGAGAGGAAAGCGAAATAAATAAACAACAAATGAGGGGAGAGCGAGCGGGAGAAAGATATATACACATAGAGAGAGAGAGAGAGAGAGAGAGAGAGAGAGCGTGCGTGCGTGAAGAAAAAGTGCAAGAGTGCGCGCGAGCATGGAAGAAAGAGAGAGAGCGAGAGAGAGAGCGAGAGAGAGAGAGAGAGAGACGGACAGAGAAGCGAGCGAGCTGATTATAATTGTCATTTACTTCACAACTAAATAGTAGACAAGACCCATTTTTCTAGGAGGAGAAGGAGGAAATTTGTGAACTAGAGAGATAATTAGAATCTATCCGACTAGAATCAACCCCTACATGCCCTCCGGGCTCCAACTGATGCGGAGCCCCTGCCCCCAACCCTTATTTTGTCTATGCCAACAAGTGCCCCTACACAAGCAGAATAGGCCAGAGTTCACCGACTCGGACCCAGGGAGGAAAAAGTATCGATGGCGGCCTACGCTCCACGAGGTTCTACCCCATCCCACCCCCGCACATCCAACTCTGCCCTTAATTCATGAATCGAAAGGCACTCACTTACCCTCCTCTATTCACTCGCGTACTGTTTCCCACAACCCCACAACCCCGCCCCCACCCCCATCTACACTCCACACTTTCCAGACCCACACACTCCGACAATATCACCTATCGTCGTCTCCTCAACCAGTCCAGTCAGCCAGCCACCCATTCCCCGGGCCCTCCCACCACCCCCGGCCTAGAACAAGCAGCTCGCTTTCTCATTATGCCTATCGTCGAGCGAATGTGCGAGCGAATCGGATGATCGTGGTCGCAGAGGAGGAAGGACGGTCCAGCCAGAAGTCGCTGCAGCAGATTCCCAGCGAGATCGAAGCGCCGAGATCGTTCGTTGTCAAACTCGAGCGACATAAAAAACTGTCTTGTACGAAAAACCTTTCTTTTTTCTTTCAACTTTTGTTCTGAATATTTTTTTTCTTTTTTCTTCTATTTCTTCTTCTTCTTCTTCTTCTTCTTCTTCTTCTTCTTCTTCTTTTTGGAGAATAAAACACATGTATTTCAATAAAAACAGGGGAAAAAACAAATAAAAAATAAAAACACAAAAAAAAACACCAAAAAAAAAAACAAAAACAAAAACAAAAACAAAAAAATAAAAACGGAAAAAGTACAAGTTGACAGGCGATAGGAGTGCGCACGACGGAACCACGAGGCGTGGTCCGTCCGAGGGGATCGGACGGCGACATCGGTCCCAGTCCGGATCCCCGGGAAATGGGCCCCCCCAACCGTGCCGTGCGCACTCTCATTTCGGCATCGAAGCGCCGGCTGCACCTCGCGTCCGACGTCGATCCCCGCTGCCACGCTAAATTTACCCGTTAACGCACGCATCCGCACCGCGTGCTGCTGCACCGTCTGCTCCATTAGACGCGCGCTCTCTCGCCCCCCTCTTCGCGCACCACCCCCCCCCCACATGCCATGGGGTAGGGGGACGAGGTGTGGTAAATAGTGGTAAGTCGGGCTCGCTCTCGTTTTCATTACTCGGCCAGTAGGCGCTGGCGGGCTCCTCTTATCGCCTTCTCGCTTGTTTTCCTTTTCATTTTTCTTTTCCGGTCGTGCGGCCTTGGATATTGCGAAACAAAATAGCCTATTCTTTGGCCGACTAGGGATTGCCGGATGGATGACGCACAAGACGCTCTTATCATTAGGAGCGCGTCGAAGGGCTCGTTCCGGACGGGAGGTGGTACGTCGCGTGATGTCGTCTCGACGGCACCGAGGCACGACCTTACCGGAGATGGTTCGATCATGATTTTTCCGCCGTTCCTACACAATATTATGTGCAATCTACCGATCGTCACAAATAATCGCCACAAAGATGGGAGAGAGAGAGAGAGAGAGAGAGAGAGAGAGAGAGAGAGAGAGATACACCACTCACTTTCCCAGATTTTAAGGCATTAAAATTTCTTTGCGGTTAATCGCCGGATTAACGATCGCTTAGTCATGAAGCTCAGTGAGCGGTGTGATTATTAGGTCGTAAAGATTTTTCAGGTTTCTTTGGCCACAATTCGCACAATTAGGAATTCTGACGCAAGGAGGAAAATAATTTTAACGATTTCATTTCGTTCTTTTTGGCAATAATTAAAAATGGCTTTGCGCGATAATTTCATTATAAAATTGATGGGACGATGTTGCGTCAGGTATTAATTAAATATTGATGCAACTAAAATTGCAGCGATAACGATGACAGTTTAATAATAACGGGGATTCATAAAAGTATAAATACTTTTCTGCGCGTGGATAAGTCAATGTTATAAATGCCTTGATTTCTCTGTACGAAGCCGTAAGGAGGAATTTTTTACACTAATTGTCCTAATACTTGTCGTTTAGAAATAATTATCGAGTGATATCGAGATAAGCGTTATTCCAGTAATTTCGATGACTTTGACGAATTGAAATGAAAAAACTTTGACGCATTCAAACGCAAAATAAAATTTCATTGTATAACTTTTATATTTTTTGTATCTTAGACGGTTTTGTTTATATTATTTTATATGGCCTTTTTAACGTGGCAAATGGAATTAATCTTCAAGACAAGGGAAATTTTGTACTATTTTTGTATTAAATGTCGTTTATAATTTTCAAACTCGTATACTAATGCAATCGTTAAAGAACAAAATACACTTTATACGATAATATGTAGTCACTCGGTTTCAATGCAAAGAAGCGATGCAATTTTTCTCAAACTTTCTAATGAATTTCAGCGTAGCCTAGTATACGAAATAGTTAGTATTTTTTTTGAAAAAGACGGATTAGCATTTATTTTTAATGTTTCTGTTATGACAGCTTTCCGTTTATAATATGCCGTTTATAAAGAGTGAAAAATATTAATCTGACAAACATTTTGAACACCGAAATACCGTGGGGAATAACATTTGATGCAACGCTTATAAATATCGAAGAAATATCGGTTACTCGATCCCGGGATTTGCCGACTTTTTACAATTAGATTAAAATGGAGCCATCGGTTTTATTAAGAAAAAATTATAGAGATAAATAAGAGAAAATAAGAGCGACGATGTGTTTATCGTAATTTTCAGCATTTGACAATGAATTTAAGAGAAAAATGTGGAGAGGCAATGGGACGCACAAATATATCTTTTTATTAAACGTCCCCACGTGTACGTATGAATTTATATTTTTCCAACGTCGATACGCATTATCGTATAAAATTATCCTGCCAATATTATTGCTCCTTACTTATGTTTACGTAACGTCAAGCGTTAACATTAATTAATTAATTGCTTCTTAATAATTCAATTGCAGGATTGCCGGCAAAAGTTTCAAGGTGGTTCCTTTTTCGATCACGAGGGTCTGCCATATTGCGAGACGCACTATCACGCCAAAAGAGGATCGCTTTGTGCCGGATGCCATAAGCCTATTACAGGTAAATTTTTTTTTGTTTTTTTTTTGTTTTTTTTTTTCCCCTCCTTTTTTCATCTCGTTATTATTGATAATGAAGAAGACGAGGAGACAAACCGATGATCGTCACATTTACTGCGGTCGTTTTATTATTGGTTTTTTTTTCTCGATGTTCGATAAGAACAAGGAGGTCAACAACGTTTCAACATTTTCCTGGATTTTTCAATCGATTATGTAAAGGTAATCGCGCCATCTTACGTTTGTCTACGTTTTGTGGCTCTCGAGAGCTTTCCAATATTAATTGCTTATCGCAGTATAGTCGTCTATGATATAATGAGGCCAATATAATTCTAATAATAAAAGACGTAAAAAGTGGCAAGAGCGAAGGTGCCAGGTTTGTTTTCAATTTTATATTAAATTTATTATAAAGCTCTTGTAAGTAAAACATTGAACGCACAAAAAGAAGAAGAAGAAGAAGAAGAAGAAGAAGAAGAAGAAGAAGAAGAAGAAGAAGAAGATGATGATGAAGAAGAAGAAAAATTCATTTAATTTGATGTTTCCACAAAAATGCCAAGATTATTCGTAATTGCTTTTCTCTTTTAATAAACATTTCAAGATATGTTTAATGTATTCGTTCGTTCGTTTTTTTTTGTTTTTCTTGTTTTTCGTTTTTTGTTTTTTGTTTTTTGCTTTTTGTTTTTTTAACCTTTCAAATTAATTTACTCGAAATGTAGTTATTTTCATTACAAAACTTATAAATGTGTAATATTAAAATGTCATTAGTTTCAAATGCCGATTAGTCTGCCGATTTGACGATAAAATAGAGCACTTCGTAATTACATTCTTAAAACTCTTTCAAAATGCATTTTCAATTTGAAAGGGCTGACCTTAATTAACCTTAATTAACCTTCGGCTATCTTTTATATAAATATAATGATTCGTTATGTACTCTAATTTCTGGGAGCTGTAGGCTCTATTGCAACCAAAAAACATGTTTAAGTAAAGATGTTATATTTGTATGTATATATATATATATATATATATACATATTATTTAAATATTCTTGACGGCCAATGACATTCGCACAAAAGGCAGATTAGTAAGCAGGCGATGCACGTGTCGAAGAAAATGTTGAAAAGACAATGATGCAATAATACATTTGAATGTTTGACAGTCGTAATAAATTATAGATATCGAATTAGAAGATAAAAAACGTAAGATCGTTAAATATCAGTCGATATTAGTGTCGATCTGCGTCCATCCACGTTTAATTTCATTATCTCCCGGTAGCGTGAATAACTAAATTATCTATTAGAATACAAAACAAAATTAAGCAACTACTGACTGTGGCTGCTCTAAGGATTATTTGTATACGTAGGCTGCATGTAATAAAAATTTTGACGTAAAGCAGCAATGAGTTTGTGAATGGTTAATCGCTCGATCACCATATTAGGCATGGCGATCTGGAAGTAAAAGACTTACTAAAAGACTTTGGTAACTTGAGAATTAAAATTTTTTTAATAAGTTATGGGAAGCCGGAGGAGGGTAATATACGTGGAATGATCTCACAGGATTTGTCTCTTATATTAATGGGACTGGCTATCGTTTATTATTCGAAATAAATTATAAACAAATAAATAGAATGTAAAAATAATTGAAAGGCCGACTGGTATGTTTTTGGTTCGAAAAGAATTTTTTTTTTTATCTTTTTTAAATAACTTGATTTAAACAGAAAATACGTGCGATTGGGTTACTTTTTCTATTTTGTAAATAGAACAAATGTACCAATGATGAAGCATCGCGTACAAATTCTCGATAAATTTCCAATCATCAATGATGTAAGCGTCGGCCGGAAATTCTTATCATTTCAAATGTCTATGTGAAAATATACTTTTTAAACTGATTTTAAAGTTTGTGTTTGAGCCTATGAATAAGCGATTCGAACTTCAACAAAAGTCGGATAAATGTCGAGACATTATTGACTGTGGGACAGGGCAATGTGTATAGCCTGAATATACTCGCGTTCGACAATATTTATGGCAGTAATACGTGTTTCATTTACAAAATAGCTATTTAAAGGAGAAAAATTACTATTTATCTTATTGTCGAATATTATCACTATAATTTTGCACGTGTTGAAGTAAATATATAAAAACGTCTTGGCTGGTATAATCTGGTAATATCGATAATATCATTGTTATTACGTTCGTTCCAAGTATTTCAAATCTATCTTATCATAAAAAATATAAATTTTTTGTTATTTTTTATTCATTTATTTATTTATTTATTTATTTATTTTTTTTTTTATTTTTTATTTATTTTATTATTTTTTTTTATGTAAAATATATATATCTAGACTGACGTATACTCCATTGATATAAAATTAATTTAAATTAGAATATTTCGCTTAGTTTATGTTATTTTTGAAATATTTAAGTGATCTTAAGACAATATTTTGCCCTTAAATAGTAAAAATGTCATCAAATTGAAGCGTTCCATGCATTTGCATTAACAAATATGTTTCGTTAAGCAATTGTTTTTAAACATTTTAATTAGTCATTTATATTTTTATTATTGGCTTCAAATCGTCCATATATTTCTTTTCGTAGCTTGCAGTTTTCCTTGATAGGTACATTTTACGCGTGCGAGCGTCCTGTGCTATACCTTTTAAAGTTATCACACGCTGCTTTTATCAATCGCTAATATATTATAAGTTTCTTCAACATTACCATACTGTTCGAGCGAGGAGAAGGTGTACGTAGACCTATACATGTTCATAGCATGAACTCTTCTATAGCGCATGTATGCGCTCGTGCCATGTACGTGTTTATTTCGTTGTATTATATAATTCCGCAAAGCTATAAACTAAATACTAGGAATGAGGAAAATTTAGTAGTAATGCAAAGAAACTGCAACTAAATAAACAAATAATAGGTAGCAGGAATTCAAAGTACTCGATATAATATTAAATGTTAACGACTCTCAATATAATAACAAAATGATGCATTTTGAGGTACGAATATATATAGATGCATCGAGTTCATCATTGGTAATGTGAATTTATATTATAGATGCTATAACGATATTATTTGTCGGCAGATATAGTCTCTGTATATATTATATTACGGGATATATTAATTGCGTGGTTATAACAATAAATCGTACGTATTAAGAATCGTTGCGGTAAATTAAGAGAGAGAGAGAGAGAGAGAGAGAGAGAGAGAGAGAGAGAGAGAGAATGAGAGAGAGAGAGATGGTATATCGTTGGATTAAGAAGGCGGTAAGAACATAGACGAGAACCGTGACATATTTTTTTTCTCAGTGCACAGCATTCGCAATGAAATGAAAAAAAAATGTAAGAAAAAACAAAAAAACCTTCGATCCACTTGGCATTTGTAAGAAGTACACATAT
This sequence comes from Ceratosolen solmsi marchali, assembly GCF_000503995.2. NCBI lineage: Eukaryota > Metazoa > Arthropoda > Insecta > Hymenoptera > Agaonidae > Ceratosolen > Ceratosolen solmsi. The sequence goes on along the minus strand of NW_011948419.1, from coordinate 424,679 downwards.
GCGGACGAGTGAAGAAGAAGTGCAAGGGAAAGCTCGGCTCGATCACACTTTACAACAGCTGCGCATGAAAGCCCATGAAAAGCGGAAGCTTCTAATCCGATTAACGTCGACTTATCTGTTTGACAGGTCGCTGCATAACCGCCATGTTCCGCAAATTCCACCCCGAGCACTTCGTCTGCGCGTTCTGCCTGAAACAGCTGAACAAGGGCACGTTCAAGGAGCAGAACGATAAGCCCTACTGCCACGGCTGCTTCGAGAAGCTCTTCGGCTGAGGGCCAGCATAACCCCGGCGCACCCACCAGGAAGATCCTCGAGAGCGTGAAGCGGCGACGGCCGATGGCGTAGGTGTCGCGTAGGCGAGAGAGTAGGGCGCGTGATGCGTCGCTCGGGCCATCGATTTGCTATATTAATATATAACGCCGCGATTATTCTATTTCCTAAGGATAATGATTCTAGAGTCTTAGATGTAGCCCGAGATCGAGGTCAAGGCGCACCGAGTCGCCCCCTTGGCTCGAATTAACATTTTAGCGGGCGTAAGGTTCAAGTATTGTTAAAGCGTGCGTCGCGGGCAAGAGAAATTTTGCATTACACCCGGGGATAAGCGAATAAATGTGTGTGTGTGTGTGTGTGTGTGTGTGTGTGTGTGTGTATGTGTGTGTGTGTGTAGGAGGGGTATGTGTGTGTAAAGCTTGCAGCTGACCCTCACTCTTTTCCGTACCCTTGCGACGAGCCAAATGCATTGCATATTGTATATTAGAAAGTAATATAGTGACTCGTCGTCGTATGCCAATTAAAGAAATTTTGATACATGTGTAAGCCCGATAGGGAATAAACGGAGATCCCTGGCACTACGACGAAATCTTGTCGTACGCGTTTCTACATAAATATCTGCAATACTTCCAATTTCCCAATTTGCTTCTTCTATCTCTCTTATCTTATATTTCAACGTCTATTGGTATTTACAGATTTTTACGATGCATTAATACGCTCGTTCGACACTCGGCTCGCTCGATGGTCACGAGGACCTTTGCGTCGCGCTAACGTCGAATCGTGCGTGTGCGCGCGTCGCGAATAGACCGGCACAATGTTGGCTTCTTTCTAGTTTGTCATGATTATCAGGGAGACTGGAAGCGCTGCCTCGTTAACCGCAAACACTCCTATTTAAAACGTAACATTGATTTTTTTTTTTTTTTTTTTTTTTTTTTTTTTTTTTTTTTTCATGATCCGTCATTTCTGTTACTTTTGCTTGCCGTTTCGGAGCCGTAACATTAGTAACATTTAAAGCGCCCATCCGCCCTCCTCTTTGTGACACATTTCTTGTTGGATTTTAAAAATGTTCAATATTATTTCATTCCATTATATATATATATATATCATGTCGAATGAACTTGAAATGTATCGAAAAGTAATATGCTATGGTCGTCGTTGTAATTGGGCTTTTAAAATTAATGTTTCAGTTACGTTTTAAACGCCTCGGCCTCCATAATGCAATAACAAAAGGTGCTAACCAAAGTCTATTTTCAACTAACATTGGTTTATCATTGTATAGATAATATTACCGCCAAGGTCATGCATGCTTAAGCGATCGTTTTTTTTTTTATAATTCTTCTTTTATATATGATACTTCATTTGCCTTTTTTTTCTGTCATTTATAGTAAACGTATCGAAGAATTACAATTTTTACGTAGTTTTATGTAGGATATGAATGTACAGTTAAATTTACAGGCGCATTACGACTTAAATCCTGTATTAATGAGTAAGAACAGTTATAAAAAATTTAAAAGCCTTTTATGATAATCCTTGTAAACAATAAAAGCGTTTTAACTTTTATTCAATATAGTGTTTAATAATTTAATAATCTTCCATAAACTTGCGTGTAGTAAACACATGGCCATACTTTGGATATTCACGTTCTCATTGATTATGTCATCGCTAATGAAAAACAATGGATATTTAGATTAAATTTTAAATTATAAAGCCTTATTATGATAGTTTTATGGATTTGTTGAAAATACGATCAGGCGTGACTGACTGAATAGGAGAGAAATAAATTTTACCCAATTTTCCGTATGAAATTGATTTTTTAATTTTATTTTACACATCATTTATTTATGTATACATAAGCACATGCATACATACGCACCCACGCACACATACACACATACATAATGACTCTCGCACACAAATATACGCGCGCACGTGTGAACATATGATATATATATATATATATATATATATATATATATATATATATATATA
>NW_011948419.1:382707-422244 GCF_000503995.2 Ceratosolen solmsi marchali | reverse complement strand
TATGTACATTTAAAATATTTTGAAATCTTACAATGAAGCTACTAACTTACAAACTAGACATTTCTCATACACGTATGCTGACATTAAATCATTAATTATAAAAATAGATTCACTTGGTGAAATGATAATGAAACATTCAGATCCAATAATCAAAGCAATCTCGATGTAGTTCATTATCGAGTCCATTTACGTTCGCTCTTCTTTTCCTTTTCTTTCTCCTCCGACTCCTCCTCCTATCCCTCCTGCACCGGATTCAAGAGTAAAACCTTAATTAACAGGCAGAGCATAATTTGAATGAAATCTCGAGGAATGTTACGTCTATGCTGATATTATCACAGGCGAAGGCAAATCTTGTAAAATTGGTTGCCGAGCTTTGTTCAGGCAAGGCTCGGGAACAGCTCGGAGAAGCTTTCGTGCCAGAGATCCGCGAGGGCGGTGCCAGGACCACTTACGGAGCTTGCGGGCGAGCCATGAGACTCGTAACCGCCATCCGATTGTACGTAATCGAGTTTGCCTAGCGCCAGGGCGCCGGTCTCGGCTTCCTCCGAGCCGACGCTCGTCGGCGACATCGAGCTATACGAGTGCGTAGGCGAGACCACCTGGACAACCGTCGTGACCGTCGTCGTTGCCACCGCCTCTTCTCCCTCCCTTTCCCTCATTTCCTCTTCCTCCTCCACCTCCTCCTCATCATCATTATCATCATTATCATCATCATCATCCTCTTCCTGCTCCACCTCGGGGTAAATTATCGTTATGCAATTGGTAGCTTCGTCGTAAGTGCCGTAAACCATTTCGGCAGCGTGTATGGGTTCCTCCTTGATCTCGACCTTCTCCGCGATATCAAGGCCGCCGGATCCGCTTATCGAGACCCGTGGGATTACAGGGATCGCGGCGACACCGACGGGTAGGGCGTCATGCAACAACTCCACCCGATCACTCGTCTTCGTTATGCTTCCACGGGATGTATCGGCTTCCACATAACATGATGCCTCCCCCACCATTGATTCTGGATCGTCAAATTCTTGGCCGAGACATTCTTCCTTGACTGCGTCCTGCAAGCAACGAAACGAAAAATTGAGTAAATCCCGCCACCGAGGCCGCGGGCCGTAAAAAGTCTCGGCGGCTACTTTCTCCTGGGCGGCTCATCGACTGCGCAATCTCACCTGCTGCTCATTTGATCGAGTAGAACACGTTTCCACTTCGGTGGTAACCTCTCGCAGAAGGCTTTCTGCGAGCTCTTCGAGTCGCTCGATGTAATCGTCCGCTTGGAACTCGCTAAATAGATCTTCGAGAGGAGGTAGAGAGTCAGAATCTTCAGCAGCACGGAAGCGTCTGGCTTCAGCGTCAGAGACCGCGCCGTTTGTACTGTTCCACCCTGCTGCAGAGGGTTAAGGGGGGATACTGCAGATCCCAGCGCTGGTACAGTACAGCCGACACAAGCTTGACACCTCGAGCACACTTGCCCCGTCGATGCCTTCGACTCCGACTCTCCGTCGCCTCGCTTCAGCCTCCTCGATTCCGAGACGAGCAGCTCGTTTTGCGCCCTCAGCATCGCGCACTCTTCCACGAGGATATCGTTCCTCTCCTTCAGCAGCCTCACCGTCTCCTCCAATTCATCGAGCTTTGCCTTTTTGCGATCCCGCGATGTCTGGGCTGCCACTCTGTTCTTTAATTTTCTACAGGACAAAGGATTAAAAAAAAAAATTGAGTTACGGTTGCGCGACAGAGACACGTTTTTATTATGTGGATGGAAGCGGAAAATCGTTAATCACATCGAGCACTGTTCGAATCATCAAATTGGCGATATAATAATAATACACGAGGCCATTCGGCCAGGATGACAATCAGCCGCATTAAACAAGCGTGGCAATAAAAAATTAAAGCATGCAGCCGACGATTAAATTTTCGTTGTCCATCGTGTGTATATGTATATATGTTTATTTTATTTATATATATATATACACATTTCTTCGCAGTGTAATTCATCGCTGACATTTTTACCGCATTAATCGGCACAGCGTTTCTACCTACGTTTCTTTCTCACACGCGCACACACTTTAAACGAGTAAAGAGAGAGAGAGAGAGAAAAATCCAGAGCTACATTTTTGTTTATTTGTTTTTGTTTGAAATAAAATACACCGGCGAACGTGCATCAAAGTCAAAATCTAAATAATGATAAGAATGATGCAATGCTGACGCAATTATTGCACCGAACGGCGTGATAAAGTGAAAGGGGCTTACTTCCTCTGGAGTTTCTCCTCCCACGTGAGATGGTCGAGTCGACGTTTCTTGCCACGCACGGCGACGAGGCCGCCGTACTCCTGCGCGAGGTCGAACTCATCCGCGACGAGGGAGTCCGGCGCGGCCATCTCCATATGCTCGAGCTGCCCCAACTTCTTACCGGCCGTCCCGAGCTTCAGCTTATCCACGAGGATGGATGCCGCGGTGAAGTTGAGCTTGGCCGCGGGCTTCTCCGTCGTTTCGGCCGATGGCAACGTTATAATGACGCTCTTGAGGGCGTTCATGTCCGGATGCTGCACTGCACGACACGCTCTACCAGGCCTCGTCGACGCGTCTCTGCTCTTCGCGGCTCAGCCACTCCTGCAGGACTCGTGTTGATCACTCGAACGACCAGGCTCGTTTGTGAGCTCGCGCGACATCCTCGGGGCACTGTCGACGTCGAGGTCGTCGGAACTTGGGTAGGGCGACGCCGATTGGGCGCTATGTTGGTCGAGCTATGTGGTGCGAGCGGATTGGCCTCTCCGGTACTGTTTACCTCATCGGGTCAGCCAATGGCCGCGTTGGTCGAGGCGCAGGCGCGGCTCCTCGTCGTCGTCCCAGTCCTCCTGGGCAGTCGGTCGGAGGGAGAGATTTGATCGAGCGATGAATTAATTGAGATCGGCGGCCAACGATAGTCGCAGCCCGTGGCTTCGTATTTCAGCTCTCCTCTATCAATTATTTATCGACGCTCGTATTATTAGAGTCTTAGCCGTCCCTTTGCGCAGCCGTACCAGTTAAATAAAGATTTCCGTGCCAGTGGGCCGATATTTTTTATTTATTTACTAATGCACTGGACGACGATTGCCATTATCGATTCGTCAACGCTTGGCTATTTCAGGCCCAAGGGGCCCGATTATATTTATCACAATTGATTCGACCACGAGCGTTTAACATACTTTGCTCATTGCAGGAAAACGGCGTGGGAGGGGATGTGATCGAAATATGAACAAGTATTACTCATTAATTGCATTACCTACTGAATTTATTCGTTGGATACATTGATTGGTTGTAGTAAATAGCCGGTTAATGATAAGCGTTGGATAAATTAGTAGAGCTTGATATTGAGGAATGTACAGTAGGTTCGTACATTATAAAATAAAAGAAAATACATAATGTCGAAGAATAAGGCCACTTGTAATTGCAATAAAATTCGCGAGAGTGAAAATTAACGATTATAAAAATATGTATGTGTCGCCTTATTTAGCGAAACTCTCTTGGTATTGTAGAACGATTGAACGATTGCAAATGTTGCGAGACGCTATATTCTACTAATCGTATTAACAAAGTCATCGGCCGGACAATTTTATTTCGAATGCGTGAAATAATATTGTTGTTATGGCCGTTATATAGTACAATGATGTAACATTAATTATTATCTCGTAATAGAAGAGCGCGTTAATGGGGCATTAATGATGCAATGGTGTCGGATATTTATGTTATCGATGAGGTACACTGGAAAATGTTGATAAGCCGAACAACTGGTATGATATATTAAGGGCCTTTTTTTTTTATTAAGACTCCATTTAAACATAACGTGCACGTCATATAATCCATAATGTTTCATTGAAATTTTTCAAGTAAAAAAATATATAATTGGAGTTGTAGTGTATTAGCGCGCGAGACAATTGTAATTTGAGAAAAGTATGGAATGCTGCCTAGGAGTCGTTACGCATGTTCGGGCAAAAATCGATTAAAGCGAACGATAACAACCTTTATAAAATCAATTTGTGTCGTACGAACGCATTTATAAAAAAATTAAATTACTTTTCGATATATTGTAACAATCGTTTAGAAATAAATGTCTAACGGTAGGACCTAAGTGAATATCCTAAATGCTATTTTGTTTTGAATATTTAAAATATAAATTTTCAAAATATTTACCCAAAAATTTAATTATTTCTTTACAATCGCAAGACTTTTAATACGATCTAATTGATCGTTTATCCTTTGCTCGTATTCCTTCATTGAATTTGCTAAGCTAGTAGGTGACTCTAGATTATCGGCTACTGATATTAGTTTGTTGAATTGCTCCATTGACTCTCCACTATCGGCTACTGATATTAGTTTGTTGAATTGCTCCATTGACTCGAGACCACTGGATACTGGTAATAGTTTGTTGAATTGCTCCATTGACTCGAGACCACTCGCTACTGGTTTTAGTTTACTGAATTGCTCCATGGACTCTGTACCATCGGCTACTGATATTAGTTTGTTCAATTGCTCCGTTGTTTGAGTATAATAAATTAACTGAATAGTCAGGAAGGCATTAACACAGGGTTCCAAATACTCCTGCCTCTCTTTAACAAACATTTGTAATTCATCGAGTAGACTCGCATGAAAAATTTTCAATTCGTTGGCTGCTTCCTCTTCCACCCTTCGTTGCTTTTCCAATTTAGCGCACTGTTCAGCTGTCTTATCAGGCTTAGCCTCGTATTTGATCAAATTAGCGTGTGCCTTCTTCCAGATACTCACAAGATCTTCTCGTTTATTCAAACTCGCTTTAATGCGTGAGAAACTGTCGTACAACGCTGTTATTGGCTCTGTGAATGTCTTAGTGTAGCCTTCGACAACTTCTTGAACCGTTTTTCCAGCCTTTGTTAAAAATATTATAATGACGTTCAATAAAGATCGCAAGCACGTATAAACGCATTACGAAAGATTAGGTAAAGTTTTATGGAAATTTTAAACTTTTATCGATATCCATACATTACTAATTTGTTATAAGCTTGGACCAAAGATGTTGGTGCAATAACAAGATAGATACGTGTGTATAGTTACCTCGGCTGTGGCCACATGGTAATCGGCGACTAATTTTTTAAAATCGTCATTAGCATGAACTAAACTATAAGAAGTCAAATTTTTTGTCAACGTTTGGTCAGCTGTATCCAACTGCTCGATCGACTCTATATATTTCTTTATATCTTTCTCCAATTGCTTAATACAGCGTTCGACACTATTATCGATACATATAGCAGAAAGACAATTTGTTGTTTGAAAAAAATATAAAATTTTTAATTACCTTTTAACAATACGAACAGTCATATCTAATTCGCTATCTTCTGAAATAGTAAGACACGGTTGAGCTGGTGTAGGTCTCTCTATCCATTGTTTTCTTAATGAATTCCTATTCAAACGACACAATTAAAACATGATTTATTGAAATGGCTTGTACAAACTTAAATAACAAATTCGTTCTACATTGGAATAATTTAACACTTACCACATGTTTGATTATTTAAACAAATAATTCTAAAGTGTTGTTGCTATTAATACATTACATAAACATCATTTCATAACAACGACAGATACTAATAAATTTCTAGTATCATAATTAAGTTCACATTATAGTACGGCTTACTAATAAATCACAACATCTAAGAGATGACAAAGACCACACAATAATTAGCATAATACCATAAATTAAATTTAAAAATTATCATAAAAAATGATAATAATTATTATGGATAGTAATGGTTGTTGATAATGTTATATATGAAAATCAGATTACCGTTCAAAATGCGCATGCCCAAATAGATTCTCAGTGTTACCAAAGCTAAATTCAAACTGTATGTATCTTATTCAATAATAAAACTTTAAAATCATCACACACAAAAAATATAAAATATAAAATATAAAATGGTTAATAGCTGTTAAATAATATTATTTCTTTTATTAAATGAAAGGTGATTTATTAACTACTCGAAGCATTAGTGGCAAGTTACATTTGGCAGGCCGATTAAAACTATAATGAATCGCACTTGAAAAATCGTCCCTTAAGTCGGTATTTTAAGTTTTTATTATTGTCAGTGTGCTTTGATTTTATGGGATTTTCTTTAACAGCTGGAAAGTTCAACGGTAAGAAAGTGAATAGCCAAGGTTACTTTCTCCCTCTATTTTCTATTAACAATTTTCTATCCTGATTTTCATTAAAATTTTATTTAAGAAATTATTTTTTGTATACTTTTCATACTCGTTTAAAAAATGTTTACTATCGTATATATGTTTAATAGATTTATTTTAAAATTACAATGGAATTTTTATATATCCAATAATATGTTAAATTTTCAAATAATATAATATAATTTTGCCGTTAAGCCATAACAATCAAAATAAATCTTTAGGTTATAAAATCACTTCTTTATTCACATCTGTTTTGTGCCCACACATGCCCGAATCCTCAAATTCAAATAAAAAAACTATAAATCGACCTCAATGCTACTTTCCAAAGTCTTTTTTTAAAACCTTTGTTTCATAACTTTTATATATATATATATATATATATATATATATATATACCTTATAAAATATAACTTTCAATACCTTATAAATGGTTGTATAATTTAATATTAATTGCAATTTAATTAAAATTTTATAAAAGAGGTGAAAAACATTTGTTACAAATTCGTAAAACAGTTCAATGAGAAGATATATCTTGAATTTTTCCTTTAAAATATCAAATTTCATTCCAGCTTATTTAAGTTCTAATTTTAGATTTCAGAGTAAACATAATCATTGTCATCTTGCTGTTCATAATTATAAAGATAATATGGAGAAATTGACTTGGGAAGAAAAATACCAACTCATAACCAGAAATCTAGCCGAATGGCTTGGCGATGATAAACTAAAAACAATTTTAAAAGAACGCGATCTAAAACTGTATTGGGGCACTGCCACTACAGGCAAACCTCACATTGGCTACTTTGCCCCGATGTCAAAGATCGTTGACTTTTTAAGAGCAGGTGTAGAAGTTACGATCCTCTTTGCAGATCTTCATGCTTATCTTGATAATATGAAGGCACCATGGGAGTTATTGGAACTTAGAACACAATATTACGAAAGTGTTATTAAGGCAATGTTGAAATCTATCGACGTTCCAATAGATAAGTTGAAGTTTTGTAAAGGCTCCGACTATCAATTATTAAAGTAAGTAATCAATCGTCGATTACTCTTACCTATAACCATGTAAAAATGATTATATTATATTAAGGTATTTAAACTTTATTTAATTTAATTTTAATATTTTCATCAGAGAATATACATTAGATATGTATCGATTGGCTTCTGTCGTAACCGAGCATGATGCAAAAAAAGCTGGTGCAGAAGTTATAAAACAAGTTGCCAATCCTTTATTGTCTGGATTATTATACCCAAATTTGCAGCTGTTAGATGAAGAATATTTGCACGTTGATGCTCAATTTGGGGGCATTGATCAAAGAAAAATTTTTACTTTTGCTGAAAAATATTTACCAATACTAGGCTTTGAAAAACGTGTTCATTTAATGAATCCTATGAGTAAAATACAACTTATTATTTATAAATGAAGAAATTAAAATAACGGGACAGTTTGATTTAAAATTCAATATTTTCAGTTCCAGGATTGGCAGGAGCAAAAATGTCATCCTCCGAAGAAGATTCAAAAATTGATTTATTAGATAACGCGGCATCTGTAAAAAAGAAACTGAAAAAAGCTTTCTGCGAACCGGGAAATATTACAGACAATGGAATTTTATCATTTTCAAAATTTGTCTTATTCCCTTTATTCAAAGAGAATGAAAAATTCCTTGTACCAAGAGCCGCTGAATTTGGTATATAAACGAATTATTTGAATATTTCTATATTTATAACATTTTCTTTATAATTACATAAACATTTTTTCGCTTAATTACATTATACATATATATTAACTATGGCCAAAGATTTTTATGTAAATGTATTAACATACTCTTATTGACAATAATTTAAATTTGTAAGCTTTCTTTATTTTCTTTAATTTCAAATATTTTTTCCAGAAATAGTTTAAATATGCATTTATATCATTTTATAATTAGTACTTTTAAATTATAAATAAATATCAAATATTTAAATTCATTATTGTAGGAGGTGATATTAGTTTTGAAAAGTATGAAGACCTTGAAAGTGCTTTCGAGAAAGAATTAATTCACCCAGGTGATTTAAAAAGTGCTGTAGAAGTTTATATAAACAAACTATTAGATCCAATAAGACAAGAATTTTCAAATAATCCAAAATTGAAGTCGCTTAGTGCAAAGGCTTATCCACCTCCACAGAAACAAAGTAATATTAATATTCTATATATATATATATATATATATATATTTACTATATAAATACATTATTCTACTTGGTTTTACATAGTCTTAAAATTTACTTCATTATTGAATAGAACCTGTCGCCGATGAAATTATTCCATCTAGACTAGACATTAGAGTAGGAAAAATTGTAGATGTACAAATGCACCCGGATGCAGCCAATTTGTATATAGAAAAAATTGATTTGGCAGAAGAATCTGGACCTCGAGTAATAGTCAGTGGTCTTGTAAACTATGTTCCAATTGAAGAGATGAAAGATCGATTGGTTGTTATATTAGCAAATTTAAAGGCTGCTACTTTAAGAGGTGTTGCATCACATGGAATGGTTTTATGTGCTTCGGTGTAAGATACTATACACGATATCTATATTCTTGATATCTATAACGTCAAATGATATGTAAAATAAAAATAATATTGCAGCGATACTGAAACACATGCGGTCGAACCTTTAAGGCCACCACCAAGCAGTAAACCTGGTGATAGAATAGTGGTAGAAGGATACGAAAGTGGAAGTCCAGATGACGTTTTGAATCCAAAGAAGAAGGTTTGGAATAAACTACAGGTATGGAAAATTTTGTATTAAAAGACATTCCATTTGAATTAAATGCTTGTCTTGTTTAACTACAGGTGGACCTTATAGTAGACGGAAATGGAAACGCATGCTGGAGCGGTAATCCACTTATCACATCGACAAATGAAAAAATCACGGCTGATACTCTGAGAAACGTCCCTATCAAATAACGTATTTCTCTTGAACAAAGCACTTGTATTTGTTTTAATATTTAAATATTAATGTAATTAATGTTGATACTTTTTTTATGTCCAATGTCGAATAAAAAATTTTCACATACTTTCTTTAACTTTAGTTTAATGCTTAATAAAATAAATAGAGTATATCCTATTTTCTTAAATTTAGTGATCAATAATAATTAATTCATCAATGGCCCAGTCTTCGTAACTATGATCTGGTAAAAAACGACGAATAATAATTGGAATTTTGCGATGCTTTAATTCCTTCATCGCTATTTGTAAAGGATCGGTCTCGCCCTCTAATTCGACCATGACAGGAGCACACATTGATATTTGCAAAGCTCTTGTACCTAATATTCTTGCTCTTTCGTATCTGCAGAAAAGTTACATCAAACAAGTTATATATCAAGAATGTGAATAATATCTTTTAAATATTATTTGAAAACTTACTTAGTCATATAACCGGTTGTTATTCTTTTATTTTTCTGAACACTACCCGACGCTTCACCCGCTGCAACGAGCTCAAAATTCTCTCCTTCGTCTTCTTGCTGCTCTAGCTCAATATTATCATCGTCCTCAACATCATCGAAGTCATCCACAACACTAATGATACAAACAAATACATTTATCTAATCATACGGCTTAAAATATTCTAAATCACGCTTTAAGGTCACACGTAATTTATCAGCAAAATTTGAGTCTAAATATAAATTGCCAATACACAAATGGATATTGATAGATAACACAAACTGTGGGATAAATATTACATATTATTTATCTACGGCATAAAACAGATGGAGGTTATGTAACTTTGAACATTGACCAAGATGAAATATACATATTTTAATTAAATTTACATGGCCATTTAATTCACGACTCTTTATTAAAGTGCGCGTACCATGTTAAATTTAGCTAAAATTACAGCTCGATAGCAATAATCGATTAAATGATACATTTAAATATACTTACTCGTCGGCCTCAAACTCATCATCAGCCATTTCAAATCTTTGTAATTAAACTTCACTCTATCAATGACCGGCAGATGGCAGTCAATAGCCATCCGTTCGCATATCGCGTAATCTTCGTGGGGAGACGACGAGCGCACCGTTCGCGTTTCCTATCAGTCAATACCTTAAATTGTCCTCTGTAATTTCGTCACCAGATTACTAATGCACCGAGCCTGATATCACCTGAATGACAAGTTCGATTAACCAATCCGGGAGTGAACGCATTTCGAGTAAGGAAATAACGCTCCACTACTGCCGACTTCTATCACAGACGATATCTGTATTAGCCCTATAATTGATTTATATAGCAGTCCATACTGTGCATTGATTCATTCGCCGTACGCGTAATAAAATTTATATTCTCAATGTTAAATACGTGAAATGTATATTTTCGATTTTCGGTAAATAAACAGCCAACGGTATTCCAAGACAAAACGTTAATTTAAATGTCATAAGGTAAATAGTACGGTATGCGCGTAATCAGCAAAATCTGTTCTTTTCTGCGCATCTCGTGCACATGCAAAATGTTGTTGCTGTTGCCGTAAGTCGCCAAGTACTGCTAGCCAAGCAAATTATTCAAATGACATTGAGTAACGGGTGAACGTTTTATAAGTATTTTATAACTTGCGTTTCGCGAGGAATCCGGTGTTTTTATTGACGTTCAATTGAAAAGAACGGAAGAACTGAATAAATTTGAAGTTATGTTGTACAATAAAGATCATAATAATAATAATGTCGTTTCTGAATTTTGATTCTTATTTTTCAATTACGGAAATATTAGTTACGGAGGAGCGTATACAAGCTGAATTTGAACAATCACTACCTAACCTTGGATATTTATGTGCATCTTCTAAAAAAGATGATATAGCGCCGAAAACAAAATTAGACATTCCACTGTGGCTGGCAGATGCCTTGTGTAGAAGAGGAGAGTCGATTATAAATTGGGAAATACCAAAAATATTTAAGGACAGTTATAAGGAAATTCTAGAGGCTGATGCCTGCTCCGTTGAATTATGTAAATGGAATCAGTACTTTTATGAACTAGGATTACGACTTCCTCGCACGACTACCGACGACAATCATAAGCTTGCTGAATTTCTTCTAGAAGTGTTCAAGTCTCGATTTAGAATTATCATGGATTCTGAACAGAATCCTTTTTCAACGCCATTATTGCGTGGACAGCTTTCGACTCTAGAGAAAAAATTGCTAGTACAAGGAAATAGTGGAAAGCTACAGTTACTTACATGGTTAAATAAAGGAGTGAAACATATAGAAACATCCGATGTTATAGATAATATAAGAAAACGCAAACGTTTAGTTGTTTAACTTAATCATTAGATTAGATGAATTAATTTTTATACAAATAATATTTTCATTACAAAATATGTTTATGTAGAATTCATTGATGAAAATCAAACATCTTATTTTGTAATAAGTTCAATTAACATTATGTTTAGAAGATTAATTGTTATTTAATTGATTTATGGCTCTATTTGAGCTTACGTTAATATTGCTGTAAGAATTAATTACTAATCTTAATTACATAAATTGGAATAGTTCAATTATTAATACTTTCAGAACTATTCAAATTTGTCATATATACTTCTCATTAGTTCCTAATAGTTAAAAATATTTAAACATAATATATTTATTTAATTATTGTTTATCTAGTTCTAGCTATCTTAGAACTTGAAACAATTATTTTTTTTGTATACTACTTGAAATAATTAATAATGATATAAAAATATAAATAATAAATCATAATATAAAAATAATTAGATTATTATTTATACTCGTCAATAAACATAAAAAATTTTTAATACATTATTCATAAACAAATAACATTATTTTTTATTACTAAATAATACGGTCGTTGAGGAATATAAAGGAATTACAATTTCAATAAGTACCATTCATATTGAAAGTGATTGTTGAAATATATATTTTTCAAAAATTTAAGGTATAATAATTAATATAATCCTTATAATTTCAATAAAATTAGATATTCATACATTTTAAAGATTTTAAATGCCTTTTCTTTATAAACAATTTTATTCATTATATTTTATAGTTTAAATCCTAAAAATGAGTATACATCTTGGTACTTTCTAGAAAAATTTATTGCAATTAAAAGTAGTTTATTATAGTAAATATTAATCGATACACATATGCGTACTAAAAAGATTTTTCATAAATGGTAACGAACATTTCAATGCAATGATAAATTTGTATTTAGTTAGTATAACTAATTTATTAAACCCAATTTTTATTTAAAACATATATATATATGTCTTTAAAATGAAACTTATTAGTAACTTAATGAAGACAAAATAATTTAGCTTTGATTGTTTTAAACATTTGATTGTTTATAATTATATATTACATGATAATTATCATGATGGGCTATCAACAGAATTTTATACTAAATTCTTAATGTTTTATTCTACGATATTTTGAAGAATAAAGAAAGGGAAATGTAATCAAGTTTATTTATTTATTTATTTAAAAAATATTAATATCTACATTTTATTTGAAATTAGTATTTATTACACGAATATAAGATGTTTGGATTTTAAATTATTCTAATAGAACTTTCCCTTACAAATATATATGTTTAAATGTATATTGCATTAGATTCTTCAGAGTGTGAATTTTAAAATTATTTTTAATTATAATTATACAAATTACGGATTATTCTCAGTATAAATTAACAATCGGCTTATTCACTGCAATTAAAACTGAGTATTATTATATCATTATTCTCTCTAAGAATATTAAAATGTAAAAAATATTAATATTTTTTTTTACTTTTACTTCTTTATACATTAATGTAATAATTATATCATTGGGAATAAAGAATAAGAAAAAGTTGGCAAAAAGTCAACGTTACGCGGGGTTCCCAAGCGGTCACCCATCCAAGTACTAACCGCGCCCAATGCTGCTTAACTTTGGTGATCGGACGAGAACCAGTGCTTTACAGCATGGTATGAACGTTAACGATCACAATATCACATTCCCATCTACTCGAACTACCACCTCACCCATACCTATCACATCAAAACTACCCACAACCACACCAAACGGTGGCTGGTAATTGGAACAAAATGCGGAGCAACCAATACATGGGAATGCGATAGTGTTGCGTGGAAAAATTGAAAGTACTTTTCACCTTTTATCCTTATTCCTTAATAATGTTAGTGTTAACGTTCATACCATTCTGTAAAGCACTGGTTCTCGTCCGATCACCAAAGTTAAGCAGCATTGGGCGCGGTTAGTACTTGGATGGGTGACCGCTTGGGAACCCCGCGTAACGTTGACTTTTTGCCAACTTTTTCTTATTCGTTTCTATCGAGTAGTAGTCATCATGAAATTTATTTTTCTTCGTTATAATTAAAGTATTCGTCCTTCTAACTTAGAGACATATTTATTTCAAAATTACGTTTGAATTTTCGAAAGTACTTTACATTTATTTACTTAATATTAATGAATATAATTTTTAATAATGATTTATAAAATATACAAATTTTTAATTGAATTAAACGTTAAAATAAACATAAGTAATTAAATAAAAGTTTGTTAACAAAGTAATACGAATAATAGAATAATATAGTAAATTAAATAGAAAAAGAAATATGCTAAACAGTCTATAAATCGATAGGAAATATCTTATAAAATGAATTCTTTCATATCATTATGGATTATATGAGAATAGATTAATTATTAACGTATTATTAGAATTCTATGTATTAAATTCAATCAATTAATCTAAAAATATCTTTATTTACGTGCATTCTAAGCATAAATCAATAAACGTTTAAATGTACAAATTTCATATTTTGACAATGGAAATTTGTATGTTGTAAATGTAGAATGAGAATTTATAAATGTTTACATTTGTACGAATATTTCTGATACGTACGTATAATTTTTAATAATTTTATGTTGTATTTATATATAATCTCTATGATTTTATACGAAAGCATATATTTAATAAGACTATATATGAAAATAAATGAATAAGGTTTTTCTTATGCAAATCAATCGTAAAGAGTATGAAATTATTTATATGAATTCTATACTAACAAATTTTTTATATTATATACTAATAAATTACGTATTTATATCTATTTTTAATTCTACATTATATAATAATTTTCATAAATTTTATTCCTTTTATATTTCATATATATATATATATATATATATATATATATATATATATATATATATATTTAATTACTTATTTATTTATATAGAGACGTTTATCGTTAAAGTGTATTACTTTTTATTAGTATATTATTAGTATAATATATTAGTATAATATTATTAGTATAACTAATAATTTTCATTTTGATAAATTTATTCTAAATACATTAGTTTTTTTTTTTTTTTTTTTTTTTATAAAATTTGCTATAAATTGGTTTAATATAATAATTTTGCTTTTTATTAATTCTAATAATTATTAATTACTAATGAAGAGATTATCTTTGGTGAAACAAAGCTGCCGATACATAAGATACTGTAAATATTTTTATATTATATATAAAATACATCATTTTTATTATTTTCTTAATTTGAAATATCCTACATTGCGATTAAAAGTTTTTTTAGTTTCTAAGCAAAGAGTAAATGGTTATTTATTTATTAAAAGTATTCATTCTCTCTCTTTCGGTTTTATCACTTAAGTTCTCGTAAAAATACACTCATTATTGGTTCATGAACATTAATTTAAAATTAATTTCTCACTCATTGCGTTGTTAGTATTCAATAGGAATTAGAAAATAATGTAATGGCATTCTATTAATAATAATCACTATGTATATTAAATATGATTTCCTTTCCGATCTTCCAGTTTATGAAAAATTCTGATAAATTGATTAGACAAACGGAATATTTAAAAATGTGTACTATATATAATAAATATTATGTTTATATACAATGCAAATTTTAGATTTGAGATTTGTGCATGAAAATAGTACGAACATATAAATTACAACAAACAAACGTTGATTGTAAAAAAAAAAAATAGAAGAAAAAAAAAACTGTCAATGAGTATAAGTATTAATTTTCCTTTAACTTTGAGAACGAATGTGCGGTAATAATTTTCCAAACTGCTTTACTTAACATTTTCAATCCAAGCCAAATCACATAGAGTGTTATTAATATAATTAACGCAATGAAGCCATAAACATCCAATAAAATTCTTTGCCACCAAGACAAAGCAAGAATTGGTGATTTCAGCGTATCCTTGCCATGTCGTACTACATATTCGATCAAAAATGACGCTTTATCCACTGGTTTAACGAGATCGTCCTTAAATATACGTCCAATTTTGTCGACTGTTTGCCTGAAAAAAAAGATAATACGGGGGGATTAGTGATTGGGCATTTAAGTGATATAAGGAAATTTATATAACTGAGTATTTATTATACACGAAATCCATCTCAATGAAATAGTAGGCGTAAAAAATAATCTTATTTTGGCTGATGAGAAATAAATATCATATTTTACTTGTATATTGGATTGTGAAGAACTTCCATAACAGCTTTTGTCAGACATTCCTCCGTTATGCTCTCTATGTCGATTTTTACGGCTATATTTTTAATAGCGTACGATTGAATATTGAAATATTGGTCAGCAAATAGAGGGATTCCTATCATAGGGACACCATAATAAATTGATTCTTGCGTTCCCAATAAGCCGCCGTGAGTTATAAAAGCTTTAATATTTTTATGCTCTGAAAAGAAAATGGTCGCACATGTATTAACGTAAGTAAATTTTAATCGAATAGTATTACATTTGTCAATATATCAATTATAAAAGTATTCATATGGTATGGCAATAAATTGTATTCATATAGTAAAATATGTAATTGAACGAAAATTTTTGAAAATCGGCATCGGAACAAATTACAATTATTATTAAAATTAAAATCAATATGAATTACAGTTAATTATTAATTGGACGTGTCTTTCTAAATTAATGATATCCACTTTATCTGTGATATTATTAGGTCTATTAATTTTTCAGATTTTTTGCAAAGTTAAATAAATGTTATTTATTTCAAAGCGAATGAATTTAATGGATAATCCATAATTTCAATGAATCATTCGCGTATCTATTAACAAATCTCTCCAATTATTGAAAAAACTGTACGAGGATTATGGTAATGATGATAGTCATGTGATTTATGAGAGGATAAAATTATTCGTTAAAAAAAAATAGTCGAGCGATGCAAATTATAAATTCACATAAGATACATCGAGATAGATAGATAGAGAGAGAGAGAGAGAGAGAGAGAAAGTATTTGATTTTCTTTTTGAATTGAAAAAATGATTAAAAGAGCTCCATACGTAATACTTTAATTTGCGACAACCATGGTTGAGTAAGGACATTCGAAGGAAGTCCTGGCGGCAACTCCTCTGGTTTTGCAACTTTTATAAGCACTCGTACCGGTGCAATTTTCTCAAAGGTAGTGTAAAACATTTCGAGCACGTGCTTGGGAAATGTCTCGATTCTCATCATCGATCCAAAAGAAAAGTAAATAAATCCATGGCTGCTTTGGTCTAAAAACTTTTGCACCTCCTACGAACATCATACAATATCATTATAAAATATTTCAAATAGCCGTGCAATTATAAATCAATAAAACGATTCTCCAAATTGCTTATCGCAACGACTCGACACATCGAACAATGCCAGAACAATGCTTACATTAGGTAATGTTACATAGCGCAAGTAGTTAATGGAATTGCCAAATTTTCAATCGAGCAGGATCATCGTCGACAGCCCGTCAATCGCGACGTTGTACCAACCTTAGGCAACTTGTCCTTGGTATCTTCGATATGCAGACCAGCCACGGGCTGCACCGACGTCGCAAACGTTCTCACTCCTGTTATCGAATGATGATAATTTAACAAGACCAGCGATATGTCCTGCTGCATATCACGAATGTCCGGATAATCGGGCCCGAACAACTCCTTCACCTTCTTGTCCTGCTTGCTCATGTAATTGTCGAAGGTCCAGACAATGTACATCTTGATCAAGACGTTTTGCAGCCGCTCGGGGAAGGTCATGGGCGAGTTGAAGCTCGAAAAGGCGCTGGGCTCGATCGCGGCATTGGACGGATTGCCAATGGGGTAGTTCATCCAGTCGTACATGGTCGAGGTGATGATCGTAACGACTGGAACTTGCAGTCGATGACCCCAAGCGAGGTAGCAGTGGGCCACGAACAGCTGGTCGAGAACAAGAGGCAAAAAAAAAAATACCGATAACCGCGAGGCCAGGACGCGAGAGCCTACATCCTTCATTAAGCCGAGCTCACCTCGATCACGACAATGTCGTAGGCGGGATCGTTGGGCGGATCGCGCATCAGCTTCTGGAAGACCGGCAAGTCCATCAGCTCGCAGATGGGCATACCGTATAATCGCATCAGCAGCGGCATAAAGGCGAAGTTGGTGCGGGAGTCGAAGGACCCGTAGGACACGTTGTTAGAGAGGATCCCGATCCTACCCCCGAGGTCGTAGTCCGTATAGTTGGCCACTGGCTCGCGAAGTGGAAAGTGACTGTAGACATCGACCTGGTGGCCACGCTTCGCGAGGTTGCGCATCAGACCCTCGCACATTAGGAAGTGACTTTTACCGTGAAGCGGGAAGAGGCCGAGGATACGCAGAGCGTAGCTGGCATCCAAACAGAGGCAGAGCGCCAGAAACGCGCAGGATGCTGCGGTGACCAAGGAGGGTGTCATCGCGATATCTGAAACGAGCATTGAGCATTTAAAGGACGAGTTCGCGTTAGCTCCATTGAATTTCAACTTAATTATCGAAAATTCGATTGAAATTGAGCGCGCATCTGACCTTTGCTTTTTTGCTTTTGCCTTTTGAAAATAAGTCAGAATACACGTCGAGACGTGCCGAGAATAATTTATTCGTTCGCCTTAACTGTCGTATCGTCGTCGTTATCGTGATTATTATATGCGAGTGGCAACCGTATTGTCGGCATAAAAATTAGCGAACAATGTCAAAAGCACATTTCTTATGCCAAAGTGTTATAGGCTTTGGATGCTCAGCATATGTTACATCTAATTTAGAAATTATTTCCCATTATTTCCCCACATAGAATGCTTTCGCTTTATATTTGATTGTATGAAAGTAAAGTTGTCGACATTAGAATTTTAAAACGATATTCATATTACATTATTCATAATCGTTATTCGTTGTAGTTACTTATTCGCTAATTATTCTGGAGAATGTAATTGTAATGCAATATATAAAAACATAAATATAATATGCACGTTACACAGAATCCGACAAAACCATAATCCAACGTTTAACAAAAATCACAAATATTCATTGTATTTCAATAGTTGTAATTCTACAATTCGTGATACATTACATAAGTAATTATTTATTCAGTATGACTGCATAATCACTTAAAATACGTATGCGTGTATTTTCAATTCTCTTAAAATTTTATTATGTAAACGTAAATAAATAATTGCATAAATATAATATAATTATGCAGTGTATATAACGATAAAGATAATAATAATAATAATAATAATAATAATAATAATAATAATAAGAAGAAGAAGAAGAAGAAGAAGAAGAAGAAGAAGAAGAAAAATTTAATTGAAAAGTCTGTTTTTCTAGATAATTCTGAGATATTTAATTAATAAATTAATTATCCAAGTTAAAATATTATTAAGCTAAAAAAAAACGTACGTAATGTACAAATATATATATATATATATATATATATATATATATATTAATTATCAATTATTACGTTATAAATTATATATATGGAAAGCCATTTTTATATACGATATTATAAATTTTTTTTTTATTTTTCCACTCTTCGGATTAATGTTTAGAGTCAAACTTTTTCTTGATTCATGAATTATTGGAATATTTAGTATTTAAACTATTAATTAATGTTATCGTGAAGGGTAAAATCAATAAATATGCACAATAAACATATTTGATTCTATTGAACAAACAAGAATGTTATCATTTAAAGTCTTGCGTTTAAGATTTTGTTTAACGTATAATAATTACTTGCAAATGATATAAAAAGATATTTATATTTAATTACGAATAATAGAAATAAACATTTTAAACCAATTTCAAATTCATATGCAAATGAATCATTAGCCGATCATTTGTTGAATAACATTTGTCGATCTGTTCGATCACAAACAACAGGTTATATATGATATAATATATAGAATAGATATGTTGTATGAAAAATATGGAAAATGCAAAATATAAAATATTACCGTTATCTTTAGAAATTCGCAAAATTAATAATTGAGTATATATTTTCTTGCTTCATTAAATTGAAATTGTACTCAATATCTTTATCTTTATCATTATCATTATCATTATTATTTCGTTGTTGTTGTTGTTGTTGTCGTTATCGTTGTCGTTGTCGTTGTCGTTGTTGTTGTTGCTGCTGCTGCTGCTATTATTGAGCCACTTGCGATATACATTAATCTAATTATTATTACATTTTAATTAAAAAATATATTTAGCTATATAATGACAATATCATACATTTTTATATTCCTGAAACCTCAAACAAATTGTGTTCCTTTTTACTATTACATATCTAAAATAAATATGTATTGTTAATTGATTGATAACTGTGATTAAACTTTATTTTACTTGCGATCGTGATATTTTGAAACGATCATTGATAATGCCGCCTAGATCATACATAATATACGTTAAAATGACATATTAAGAGACAAGTATAAGATAAGGTGAGTGTATACAACTATAAAATATCATTGCCTAACGCGAAAATGTGTAAAATACTCTAAGTTTGTAAGTGATGTAGAGTACTTTAAATATACGAGAAAAATAAATTCCCTGGAAGTACACATTTAATAATTATTAAGTTGAAATATTTGTTTCTATGTTCATAAAAATTATTATATCAATCGTATTGCAACATTGGTTGCTGAAATTTACGATATAATTTTTCATCTAAATATCCAATTATTACACATTTTTAACAATTAATATGCGTTATAATATATGTTAAGTTCTTAAAGTAAGACATATAATTGAAAAAAAAATTATTATAGAAAAAATTGTGACTTAGCCGCATAAATCACAGACTATATATATTTGTCGAAATATTATATGAAATTGATGTTAATTATCACTTGATTTGTAAATAAATTTGTATTAAGCCATAATCCATAAATTAATACATTTTATAAAAAATTTTGGTATAAATTTATGACTTTGATGTAACAAAATTTCCATGCATATTGATAACGATACACGGAATATTTTATTAAAAAAATAATAGAATTTGAAAATGCATAATTATATTTAGAAATATTACTGCACAACCACGTGCACTTGGCTCAAGACATCAAAATCTCATATCCTTCTCTAACAGTACTTCATCGTCGATTATATTATCGATTCAATACTATCATATCACCGACAGATATTGTACGACATCGACATTTCTCAATATATCCGCATCTATTTTTCAGTTATTTTAATTCTTTTCATATTAAAAATAATCTTGATTAATCGCGAATGACTGATTGTAGTACATTTTTTTTTATTCACTAAACAATTTATTTAACTATTCATTATTTGCTTATATCTATTGTTATTTATTACTTATATTACTTATTCTTATATGATTTATTATATATTATATATATATATATATATTTTAATCAACAACTATTAAATAATCTGATAGGTTAATACTACTCATTGCTTATTTAGGGTATTTTTTTAAACGATATCGATTTCGTTATCTGATACGTACATTTGAACTTACGAATAGAACATATCTATTTCATAGAGCATAAAATGTTTTTAAAAGAATGTTTACATGCAAAAGTGTATGCATGCATCGGATATAAAATACATTTTATTACTTTACTAAGTCACTTAAATCCCTGGTAATTTATATGGAATTACACTGATAAGTAATATTTATTAATAGATTGATGTATAAGTATAATTGATAAATGTAAGTCAAATATTACAAAGTTCAATAAAATATGAACTACACAAACGTATAATTCAACAAATATATCTTGTGATGATATAATCATGATAGAGTGCTGTGTATACTTAATGCAAAGCGTTCTATTAATAATAAAAAATTAAACAATTATTTATTTAAATAAAATGTCATCGAACTTGCAACTTATAAAGCATTTTTTTTTTTTTTTTTTTTTTAAATACGAATTATTAACATATACTTAATCAATAATAAGTTATTAATTAATTTTACTCAACTAGTAAATAACATACAAATGCATAATATTATAATACAATAAACGTTAAAAATAAAAAATACAGATTCATTTTAATCACTCAATAATACGTCGCTTATACAAATTAAATGATTTTCATTTATCTTATATAAAAAAAAAAAAAAAAAAAAAAAAAAAAAAAATAAAAGTACATTCTATTTTAATTAACCAACTTAATTAAATGATTTAATAATTTATAACGAAATGATTATTTCAATATAGATTTATTATTAATCAATGAAAACAAAATTTATTCAATGTTTTACCATAAAATTTTACACAACACACAGTGAACACTTGTAGTACAACAGTATACAGTATTATTACATATTTAATTGCTTATAAATTTAATTTCTTTACCATTTACAAACATCAAAGTGAGACGAATATTAAAAAGAACTTCTTAAAAAGTGATTAACTTGCTTAGGAAATACGACTTATACTAGTATATGACTCTATAATATATAAATCACGACTGTTTTAAGAAATTTTTTATACCTGTGAAGATAGATTTTATTTTATTCTCGAGATAGTTACACCTCCCCCACCTGACTAAAGCACCTCGTTATTGCAACATAAACGACCAATATCATTTTCATTCATAAAAAATATAGCAGTTAAATAAAACGAGAACATTAAGCCAAACATATTATTTAGATTTATTTATATGTTCCCTTGGTAAGCTCTTTCAGCATTAGAATAATGACGGTTGTAAGTTATAATAATTGTTTATTCTAATAAGATAAGTGTAAATTGTGCGCTAAAAATCCGTTATAAATTACCATACAAAAGTAATTAAATTTTACATTAAAGTATCGTTTATTTAATTATTGGTTCAATTACAAAATATAAAATTTAAATGAATGTTAAACATTATGATGTGTGATTCGTCGGATACGTCGGATAAGTATCCAGTCAATTTTTAATAATATCTTTCATAATCGTACATTTATTAAAAATATATTAAAAAAAATTTTATATTACATTATATTTATGTTAAAAAAACGGCATGTTAATTGTTTTTTATTTAAAATTTTTTTTTTTTTTTTTTTTTTTTTTTTTAATTTGTAAAATAAGAATGATTGTGATATTTATAAATACAAATTTCGATCCTCGAGAATAGATTTTGACAATCCTAGCCGCCTTATGTCGTGTAAAATGTTTTCAAACGAGCAGACTTTCACTTTTTATCGACGCTCGATACTTTTTAACATAAGTATTATTACGAGCTCCGTATTAAACAATATTTTGAATATTTGTCCTTATCGTTATTTACTTACTGCAAATCACTTCACTAAATAGCTTTTAAAGCCACTGTATTCTCACCACAATTGTATTTTTAATAATATTCGAAATTGAAATATCAATGGTCTTACTTTGAAGTGGCGTGAAAGCATTTTTATGAAGAAGAAAAAAAGTAAGATAAAAACTTATCAAAATACGCTCTGCACATGTGAATATACGAGATTGTAACTTTATCACGTGGATACCGATAAAAGGTACTTATTACGAGACTCGACAATCAAGTACGTTAATAAATCTTATAAGTTTATCATTACCTCCCTTATTTACAATATACTTGCAACTACCCAACTCAACTACCCAATAAGCCACGTACTACGAGTGGATTTCCTCGAAGGAAGTTTGGAAAATTACGAAAACTCGACCGAAGAAGGATTTGTTCGTTTGTTGTCCGATCGCACTGTTTTACATTAGGGGTGGAGGAAAAAAAAAAGATCCATTTGGTTTGATATCTTCAGGCCTTTATCGATTAACGAGACGATACCACCGTAAATGTTTCAACTCATATTTCGAAAAATAAAAATTGCACGTATTTTTTTTTTTTTTTTTTTTTTTTTTTTTTTTTTAAATAATAACGCGAAAATGTCGAAATTTTTGCGCATTTCAGCAACGACGCTAAATTTTTTCCACGTTCTGATTTTATCGTTAATCGATATTACATCGGTTTCATTATCATATTTATAATAAACTCGAGAACTCTAATCAACATCGTAATTCAATCGATCGACATATATCGTTTATCGGAATTTATCGATACACAATATTAATTTGAATTAAATAACAGCAAAGTGATATTATATTCCTGCATGAGCTTGAATTATTGAATTTTCTCTGCTTTTACATACTTATGAATCGTATGAATATAACATCATCGCGTGACGATTAATTGCCGTATAATAACGAGGACATTTTCATTTCGTCGGTGCCATTGACATTATTATAAAAGCCTCAAAATCTCAGATGCCTGTTTTATTAAATTATGATCGTTGCGCACACTTCATCATAAATATATCACTCGGCTCGGTGTCATTTGCTTTAGTTATTTGATAAGAGGCTCGATTAAACAAAGTGGAAATTGTTGGTCATATTGGCTGCAAATAAAGAGGAATTAAAGCTTTGGAAGGCGAACCGACGAATAATTATAGAATTTTCATAAGTTCTAACAAAAAAAAAAAAAAAAAATAAAAAAATAAAAAAAGTAGTCACAATTACAAATTACGTATTATGTTATTGCTACAAGATTATCTTACATTATTAAGGAAATCTAACTTTTTTTTGTTTTTTGTTTTTAATTAGTTAATATTAACTCGCTTGGCTCTACTCATACCACTCTACTAGTCATAAAAACAAAGAACATACAAAAAAAAAAAAAAAAAAAAAAAAAAAAAAAAATAAGAAAAAAGAAAGAAGAAAAGACGAAAAAATATATCATGCCAAGATAAAGACAGTCACAACAAGCTGTAGAATACAATTTATGCCAGAATAGAAACTTATAAAAAGTCTTGTAGATGTAGATATGTATCCTTTGTCTCTGTTGCTTACCAGCGAATCTCAAGGGGAGTCTATAGACTGTGCAAATGGATTCTTCAGGCAAGCTGCGAGATATATATATATATATATATATATATATTCACTCGACGGGCCCTCGAGCGAATTCCATTGGGCGAGCAAGTGATCCTCGACGCCTCTGAAATTTCTCCGATGATCTTCCAATGAATATCGCGTTTCGACAATGGACGAGACAAACGTCGTATTATTATGCTGATTCCAATTAGACTGGTTGCCTGTCTGAATAAGAGTGAGCCTCCTAGCGAAAATCTCATATCGTATATTTTTCCCACTTCATTCCCTTCCCTTTCTTTTTATTATTTTCTTTCTTTCTTTCATTTTTTGTTTGTTTTTTTTTTTGTTTTCGTTTTGTTTTGTGTATACGCGAACGTTTACATGCGAGAAGACGAATGAACAGAACGATCATTACTATACAGAGAAATTGTGAGCATTGCCTTACAAGTTTAGTTATCTAAAGAACACTTTTACTTGTTTTAATAACGTATTTGTAAAATCAATTAAATTATCGCAAAAAAATAAAAATAAGGCATTGTAAGGTAATGTTTACAATAATCGAGGTAATGCTCTTAACGAGATAATGGAAGTTTTGTCCATTGTATTTTTAATCCATAAATTTCTAATAAAGTAATCATAGTGAATAATTTGAGAAGCACTTATTTCATTAATACCATGAATTGCAATAAATTTTTGTATTTTAAACTAATAATTGTTAGATATAATATATTTCATATCATACATGCCATGAAATTTGTTGACTTATATGTTCTTTATATGAGAGTGCGTTGATAATCATTAGCGGATTTATTTTACGCGCGCGCGCGCGCGCACACACACACACACACATATGCATATATATATATATATATATATATATATATATATATATATATCTTACAAGCTAATGATGGCAGATTATTTTCCACGGAATGTAGAATAAAATTTTCGAAAATATTGTATGGGCGTACTATTGGAGCGCGAATGTCGTAAAATAAGAAAAATTGGATTAAATATAGAATAATAATTCGAAACATGTGAATTTTTCAAAAGAGATTTGAAATGATTAGATAAGATTTGAAAATATATCCGTTAGAGATTATGAAATGCTTGTTATCGATTGATCGATCGATCGATCAATACATGAATCTCGGCATTATTTTATGTAAATTACTTTTTAATTAAGAACGACAATATATATTTCATCGATGAATTTTGAAAGTGAAATTTAAATTTATCCTCGGCTGACCAGTATTCTGAAATTGTTTATACATAAATTATAAATAACATGGTTAAAGTATCGCGTTTAGCTATGATTAAAACGAGAATACAAAATGTTAACGATTCCAGATCAATTGTAATTTGACGGCTGCATCATCGCGTAATTAAATTTGCCGTCTTCCTACGAGCCATTTATATATAAACTTTCGAATCAAAAAGGTCGGATAAAAATTGTGAACATTGATCGGAATTTTAATTATCAATATCACTCGTAAAGTCCAGTACGTAGAAAATTGTTAAATCTCATCTATTCAATATCGATTTGACAATTCATCGACAACTATGCATCGACAATGAATACTTGGAGACTTGTATCTTAAAAATAAATTCACGTATAATTTTATTTAGATTAAAAGCAATTTGGTCTATCGAATTGCCTTGCTAAAGCATCGCTGTTACCAATTGCTCAATCAGCCAGTCAGTAAGTGCTAACTGAATTCCCAAGTATAATACTTACTTAGTAGTTATTATCAGCGATTGTACAATCTACGTGCGTGATTTATAAAAAATATTACTTTTAAAATTGAATAATTTAATTGTCCCCGCTTCTATACGATCGTGTTCTTTTCTTTTTTTTTTTTATCTTCTTTTTATCTATAATATTATCTGCAAAGATAACGATCGATTACGATTTGATGCGCGAATTCCGTCAATCATTTCTACATTTGTTGTATTGGCAAAGATTTGTTAGTCAATTTATTTGTTCTTTCGATTATTTGTGTACCGAGCTATTAAGTATTATCAACGATAGTTTATTTGATAAGCGCAACATACACCTGCTACATTGTTATATGAAATGAATTCGGTAAAGTAGTTTCTTATATACCAGCATATGCGTATGAGCCAATCCTACGTAATTCGACGATTTTCTTTGCAATAAAATTATTCATTCACCACCAATTGCTTGTTATTGTTATTGTTATTAATAATATTATGCTGTTGCTGTTGTTTTTGTTGTTGTTGTTATTATTATTATTTATATTATTATTATTATTCTTACTATAACTACTATTATTATTTTTTTTCTCGTCGTCGTCATCGTCGTCGTCGTTGTGTTGTTGTTAGCGATGTACGATATGAATAAGCAACGCTAAGCAAGTGGAGATTTTTTGTTTTTTATTATATTTTTTAAACATGAACAAAGTCATGCAAGATCTTACTGTACTAAATGGCCGTTGAGGGTAATAGAAGCCGCCGACAGCCTCTGCATATTTAGACATTTGGTTGCTTGCATAGGCATATACGCACACGCGCGCGCACACGGCCACGAATATATATATATATAAACTAGTGGGGGGGGGCGCCCCCCCCGCCATAATAATTCTCGAAAGCCATTTTACCGCGCGCGCGGTCGCCTTCGAAGACGTAAATGGGCATGGTCCTCGAGATTCACAACGACGCGCTTGTCTTTTACCTAAACGCCTACACGATATCCAGACCCTGTCGTTCCACAGCAGCACGTGTGCACCATTTTCCGGACACAGACGGCCAAAGTCCAAAGTCACTCGAGCTCCCAAGCAAAAACGGCTTCTCCCTTGCACACATGGTGTGCTCTCTCCCCTCTTCAACAGTCTTATACCTGCACCCGATCGTCGTCGGGGATAAGGCCAACTTTCTCCTTCAGCGTTTCGTCCCCCATTATTTAATCGTAATTCTCAACCATATAATGTAGAACGGCGTCTATGTAACGATAAGGGCTCGCGAATCCAAGAAATCTTGGATGCCGGCATGAGCAACCTATTTACGATTCTAGGACCGATTTACAGTGGCCTTGAAGTATGAGAGAGACCCTGAGAGAGAGAGAGAGAGAGAGAATGGGACGAGCGCGTAGAAGCGTATATCAATTAATGTTGGGGAGAAAGTTGTAGCGCCTGCAGCAAAAGCGACGATTTTCTATTAGGAAATCCCGCGCGCACTTTGCCGGCGCTCGAGGTTAGGTTAGTCGTCGCATCTGCTCGTTAAGCGTCACCGGCTTAGGTTATGTTACGAGCGACTGAGCGAAAAGAGCGAGAGCGCGCGCGTGGTCCTATATAGTATCGAGGAAGCGCTTCCCAAAGGAAGGAGTGGCTGTTACATGTCGTTGTAATAGGAGCATCGGGTCTCTCTCGAGAGTGACAGGGAAAATAGGAGCAATCGGACTTTATTCCTCGACGCTCGTTGCCCACATTTTGAATTTCGAAATAACGCGCAAACTGCACACTGGCGACGATGGCGGAAACGTGTTGGTATAACAGGTAAAAACGGTTCTCTATCCAAAACTTTTCCCGCCTGTATGCTTGCAAATCATCGAAGCCTACCGGGATACGCCTTTTTATTTAGCGAAAATTTTATTTATCCACTGCCGTTCTTTACTTATTTATCCTGCGCTTTTTTCCAACTGGTCACTGGCCCCGTCGAGCTAGCTCGATCATTTTCCTTTCAAGCGCTTTTCCACCAACTTCGCATACGACTTTGTAATATTAAATGGTAGAAAAGTTTCCTTTTATCTTTTCGTCGATCCTCATTACTTACCACACCACTCGTCACACGTACCACCTACCACTTGTTGTATCTTTATGTGTAGAGTACACGACTAATGGAAATTTTCATCATTTTCCATTACCGCAATTCAAGAAGTTTATGATATTCTTATGGTGCCATACTTCAATATTCTTTATCACGAATATTTAAATTATTTTTAAAGTGTATCATTTGCGTTAAGTGAAAATAGCATTTGATATTATAAAAAATGTGCTATATTACCTCTCTCTATTTGCATTTTACAAGGTGTTCAAAAATAAAAATACAGTTATTTTGTTTATATTGAATGTACATGGTAGTGTTGTAAATGTCTGTGTTTGAACTTATAAAAACAGGATAAACCCATTACTTATATAGTCGTATTAAAATAAAAAAGTACTTAAGTTCATACGTGCATGTGCATGCATATACGCACATATATATATATATATATACACACACACACACACACACACACAGAGAGAGAGAGAGAGAGAGAGGTACCCACAGAGAGTTCTTTTGGGAATTTTTTATTAAAATTTTAATATCATAATTATTCATAAAATATAAATACACGAGTAAAAATTTGTTTAGGTATAAGGCTTTTAAGTTCAATAAATATATTATCTATCCTTCGCATCTCCGATTTAAGATTTTATAAATAAGAAAACAAATCCTAGAAACGATACTTTAATAGATTTAGCAATAAAAATGATTATTCCAAATGGTAAATTTGACTTTTATCCTTAAAAATAATGTTTGCAGCAAGAGAATGCGTTTGGACGATGGCTGTAATAATAATTTAAATAGCGCATCTGTAAAAGAGAGTGAAAGATGGTCATGTTCCGGTGATACCAGCTTAGTGGAGCCTGAAATTTTAGAAGATATGGGTGTTAGTATGCTCGCCGACGGAGAAGCTAGTCGAGAAAGCTTACAAATTTTGAAAACACAAGAATGTACAATATCGCCAAAAAACTTTGAGTCTAATAGACATTCAAAGAATAAGAGTACCATGTACGAAACAAAAGAGACATTCAAGAGTACGAGCTTTGAACCAGCCAATGTTGACAGGTAATGTTACAACATTATATCGCGATTTATTATGTAAATTATTCTTCTACCCTGTTAACTTTCACGTTGATTTTGTAACTGCCTTTTTAAAACTTAAATAAAATTATTTTGACTCGTATTAATCAGCAATAGAATGAACATTACTAGTTTAGCATTTTAAATTTGCTTTATATGGATCTGACATTATTCTTTAATTTCCAAAGATTGGATCCATTTGATAACGATGACACTGTAAATTTTTCTGCAATAAACAACGAATCCGGTTATTCTTCTAGAGTTGAAAATGAAAATTTTATAGAAGCAAAAAATTTTGGCAAGGAAGACTCGAACGACGCTTCAGATAAACCGGGGACAGATCCATTCTATTTATTCAGAAGAAAGAAGAAACTATCTATAATAGGCGAAGACAAATTCAATAAACTTTCAGATGAAATGATTCTTATGATCTTAAAATGGCTTCCAAAGAAGTGTCTAGTAAGTTATTAATTATTAAGACGTTGCAATTACATAATTTAAAGGTGTAGGCTGCAGCGCCACTTTATAAGTTTCCTATATAAACAATGTCCTTTTTTACGGTACGCTAATTAATTTTCATTATAATTATTTTTTTCCGTACTATATCTTTTAAATTCATTTAAACAATCTTTTTAAAACTTCTTAAAAATATTACCTTCGCCGCATGCCTTAATACTTGTATTGAAATTATTCGATAGGTTCGTTCGATGTTAGTTTGTAAAAGATGGTGCCAAATAGCTCGAGACGAAGCTTTATGGTCGAGACTAGATCTTGGCAGTAAGGTATTGAACGAGGGCACGTTAGGTCACATTCTTCCAAGAGGCGTTCAAATTTTGAGATTGGCACAAGCTGAAATCGCACATCCAGCTTTCCTCAAAACGAACGGCGACACACTTTGGGAAAATTATATTTGTAAGCTACAGTACTTGGACCTTTCCATGGCAGTTGTCTCCCCTAACGACTTGTCAGATTTATTATCAAAGTGTAAATATTTAAAAAAATTATCTCTGGAAAAGTGTACGTTGAACAAATCGAGCTGTGAAGCAATTAGCAATAATCAAGATTTAGAAGTTCTTAATTTAACAATGTGCGAAAGAATGAATATCGATTGTATAAAGGACCTGATGAAATTAACAAGGTATTTAACAAATTTTCAACGCTCTCCGCGCTTTCTCTTCTATTTCTAAAAACAAAATTCACGCTCTTTTCATTATATTAAAAAAAACTTTCAGACTAATATCCCTGAATATAGCATGGTGTGTTTTGGATTCCGAGTCAATGGGTTATTTATGCCAAACTTTACCCTCGTCCATTACAAGATTAAACATCGCTGGCTGTCGAAAGACATTGACAGACGACAGTAGGTTTCTACATAATTCTTATTATTGGTAAACGTTGGACAAATAAAAATCGAGCGATTATACCAATAGAACATAATTTTCTTCCATTTATCATGTAGATAATGTGTCCGTTATGTATTATTCGTTGAACGTAGAGAAAGAGAAAACAATGAAAGAAACAAAAAATCGTGAGCAAATGTATTTTACTCGTTTCGATTACTAAAATCGTCCAATTTTCATCAATTAAAGCTTATTTCCAAAGCTAATACAAGCTCACGTAAATTCTGCGAGGGCTTATGTCGGGATAATGGTTAAAACATTGATAAACTTCACCTTCCAGATCTAAAGGACCTGGCCCAATGTTGTCCACACCTCGTGGAATTGGATTTAAGCGACTGCACAATGCTCACCATCAACACGGTGCACAGTTTAATAAACTTAGGTGAATTGGAGCATTTATCGCTTAGTCGCTGCTATAGCATTCCGACGTCGATGCACCTTAGGATAGCGCTAATGCCGCGTTTGAGATACTTGGATATATTTGGATTGATATCCGACGAACTGCTCAAGACTTTTCAAGCAAAATGTGACAGCGTTGAAATTAATAAATTTCAATATAGTGCAGTTGCTAGGCCAACCGTTGGGGTTAGACGAACTAGTATATGGGGTCTTCGAGTAAGAGATTAGACTGGTGTCGTTGACCAACGTTTCTCTTTTAGTGAAAATAGAGGTCGATAAGCCTTAAGAACATACCAATGATGTCATTTTTTTTTTAATTTTTATATAATGTAGGCTGAAATTTAAATTGTTCATATTATTATGTGAAAATATACTGATAGAGATTTTTCTTAATTTACCGTTGAAAGTGCTTTGACGAGAGAATAGTAATTAAATTGTATTTAAAATTAACTATCCTTAATTGCAATGGATGCTGCACAGCATGTGGCGCTATAAATTTCGAATATAAAATTTATTACAATTCATTAAAGTAATTCGAAGGTTAGATTTGAGTTTGTTAGTTAAGAATTGTGGTTGTGCCGTCGATGAAACGTTACCATGGAATGGGGAAATTAAAAAGTAAGCTAACGGAAATAAAATTCTTAATAAAGTGCCTTTCATACTTTGTACATATAAGATCCATTAATTAATTTTGACAATGAAAGCAGTATGCTTAATTATTTCAAGGCTGTGTGTGTTAAAACATTATTAATGCCAACTGAAGATGTATTTCGTGATATGATATGCTGTTTTTTATATTATAATAAAAAAATCATATTATGTATTGTCAATTTATTTATGAATATATATTATTATTATTATTATTATTATTATTATTATTATTAGTAGTAGTAGTATTTTTTTTTCTTTTGCTATTGTTAAATGAAAAGATTGACATTAACTAGTTTATAAATAGCCACATCCAAGCGGGAGATTATTTTTATATTTACATCTTTGTAACAGTATTTTTTTTTTCAACGTTTGTGCTAATAATGAGACGTTGCAAGAACAATGAACGAAATTGTAAATTTACAAGTAGTTTGGATTAAGAAAGAAATAAATTTTTATTTTCAACAGCAAAAGCTTTGCTCCCTCTTTTCAATCTTTGAAACAATACCACATGAAAATACTTGGGGTACATGATCGAATAACCTTACTCTATCATTTCATCTGCTTTTATTACAAAGTCATAAGTCACTTAAACAGTTGAAAAATAAGACATTGTGCGCGTAAAAAGAGGAAAAGAAAAAGGATTATAATAATTGTGACACGGCACACCAGCCCCCGCCTCCACAACGCCGTTATCCATGTCACAATAGAAAACGAAATGTCTATAATATTAACATAATAATTACGCATTGGATTTATTTTCTGCTTAATCGTTAACGTCTTAAAATGTACATTAACGGCTCGACACGCTGCTATAAACGACTACGAGTTTTAAAAATTAAATAAATACTCTTCTCGTAATGACGTTAAGTGTCTGTCTGCATGAGACTTGTGTAGGCAACGATCGATGAGTGACGCATAATAACATTAGATTAAATTTGTCGAAATAAAAACGTTTATTCATTGGCAGCATTGCAACAATGCACACATGATATCGCAATTAATGGAATTCTAACGAGGATTCGCAAACCGAAACCTCATACAAGCGGGCATTCGGATTCGTCGACCATTTTGAAAATATAATCAACATTAGTCTATTAACAACAATTACTTTACAGACCACATGGCTAAATAAAATCTAATCAATTACGCTTGGCTTTTGACCGCTAGTCAGCCGAAACATCAGTTCAAGCGTACCTAAGCATCGGCGTGCATAGTGCTCGATCCGAAATCCGATGCTGTGTCGATCTGGGGAATCTTTTGAACGTCCACGCTGCTCTCCTTGGCACCGCTGTAGATCGACTTGGATTCCTTCTTCTCCTGGTCGCTCTGCCATTGGACCTGAAGAGAGAGAGAGAGAGAGAGAGAAAGGGCAAGACGACGATCGTCCGTTAGAATTACGTCTTACACGGCATGCGAAAAAAGAGAAAGAAAAAAAAAATCGTACCTTCTGCCGATGCTGTAATACGGCCTCGGAGCACTTCTCGATGGCCATTT
This sequence comes from Ceratosolen solmsi marchali, assembly GCF_000503995.2. Lineage (NCBI taxonomy): Eukaryota > Metazoa > Arthropoda > Insecta > Hymenoptera > Agaonidae > Ceratosolen > Ceratosolen solmsi. The sequence continues at coordinate 389,126 of NW_011948419.1, read as the reverse complement.
CTTGGGTAAGCACACCGTTGGCTGAGGCGTATGCCGCCGCCTGCCAGGCAACCCCGAGCTTGGCGAGCTCCCTACCGGACAAGCCCTCGGTGATGCTGGCCATCCTCTTGCACAGCTCCCCGTAATCGAATTGCGCGATCTTGAGCCTACGCTTACCCTCGAGCGCCGGCTGCAGGACGAACTTGTCGAAGTAGAGCCTAACGAGACGCTCGCGCTCCTCTAGTCCCGGAAGCGAGAACTCGACCATCTCGTCGAGGCGATCGTTAACCGCCCAGTCGAACTGCTCCGGCGTGTTCGAGGCGAGGACGAGCATGAAGCGACTGCTCTGCTCACCGGTGCGATAGAGAAAGGCGTTCAGCATCGCGCGCAGGTCCTCGCTTATGTGCTCGCTCGAACGCTTGCGCAGGAACGCGTCGGCCTCGTCGATGAAGAGGAGCAGGCCCCTGCGGGACGTCAACGCCCAGTCGAACACCTTGTGAATGGCGGTGACGCCGTCTCGACCGAGGGGCGCCAGGTCGCCGCCCGTAAGGATCGCGTAATCCATGCCCGAGTGCTCGGCCAGGCGCTTCGCGAACATCGTTTTACCTGAAAGTCACGCGAGGTCGCGTTTTTCGTTAATAAGACAATTGCCACGCGGTTATGCCAACTTCGGTCAGCTACTTTTTCCCACGGAAGACCACTTAACATCACACCCGAATTTCTTTCTTCCGCCACAAGGATTTTACCGAGATGTTTTTAACTTTAATTTATTTCTCTCCTCAAAATATTAAGTTTAATTATCGGACGTCTTGTTGCCCTCGTGTCCTAATAAATAAGCATCTTGATTGGTAAAAAAATTTCAAAATATACTATGATAATTCACCTTTGTATAAAACGTTTATAATTACCGATTATAACGAGGAAGCCTAACGAGCCGCGATGTTTAATTCAATTTTTGTAATCGATTTAGCACAATTGTGTTAAAAAGTTACTTGGAGGCATAAAAATTATTGTTAATTTCCCACAATATGTGTAAAAGAATAATTTTCGAGATATATTTCTAAACTCTATTTTTGTCTAATTCGGCAAGCTGCTGGTTTTTGTTCTTCGAAATTTAAACGAATATTCGTTAGGAGGGGAATTAAAAAAAAAAAAAAAAAAAAAAAAAAAAAAAAAAAACGATTGATCCATCTGGCAAGTACCGTCGATTGAATTTATATATTTTTTCATTTAACGACAAGAGTGACTTTGATTGTAATGATCATTGAATAAGCGACTCGTCGTCGATCTTTTCGTTTCAATAGTGAATTGTGCTATTTTATATTTGTCCCTTACAACTTGGCGATAATTAAATGTAAATATTGACTATTCCTATCCACGTGGATTCTCCGTTATCGCATTTTAGCAACAACGTCGTTTCAAAAATTCAAGTTGCTTCAATCCAATATGTATTGGGGACATGAAGCGAGCGACATTTTTAAATCGATTAGTCAGTTGCGCCGTTGGTTAATCTTCTAACGTTAGCAGCGAGGACAAATCAGCGCCCCCCCCCCCTCGACCGACCGATGACATCGATGGAAGAAGTATGAATGAAGGACTAATACATACCGGTTCCTGGGGGACCGTGCATCAATATATTCCTGTACATTCCTCGATTCTGCTTGGTGTTCTTGGTGGCGATGGCGATGTCGCGCAGCCGCTCCTCGAGCTTGGGCGCTAGGATGACGCCTTGCAACGCATCCGACTGCTTGAACTTCATTCTCCGAGCAAGCTGGATGGGATGACGGAGGGCGTCGAGGGCGGAGAAACGAGAGGTTTCGCGCACTAGGGAGGGTTTGCCGAGGTGTGCCTCGACGTAGCGCGTGACGATGCCCGTTGAGCCTTTGGCCGTGTAGACGCCGAGAGCGAGAAGGGATATGCCGCCGGCTGCCGCGAGGATCTTATCCCAGTCGTTGAGCAGGGCCGAGGCACCCGATCCCAGTACCGAGCCAGCGGTTCTGAAATGCAATTTACAAGCTTAGCTTTCGAGATGAATCTCTTCTTGACTTTGTGTGTAGCGCGTCGATATCGACTCACGGATCATTGGAGATTACTGTCGCATCGAAAGTTTACGGTAAAATACTTTTAAATTCGCGTTAAACGCGCAAGGACTTAATTATCGTGTATCCTCAATTTTCAAATAAACAAAATTAAAAATAATTTTTTTTTTTTTTTTTTTTTTTTTTTTTTATAGCGAATTTAATATTTTATCTCAATAATATAATATACATTTCCATCAAAATGGTATTGTATAAACAATCTGTAAAACGATGCAAAATGTGACCTTTTCATAAAGTAGCAATGTAAACAATCGCAATGTGTTTCCAATGATTTTTTTACACAATTAACGACGATTAAACGATTGAACTACTAAAAATATTGCGTTTTATTGCATGTTTATTTCATTGCCTGAATCAGTGAATTTGTACTTAGTTTTTTTTTTTTTTCAATTTAATTCTTTAGTTTATTGCACTTTAATTTCCACACTAATTTAAAATTAACAAATTTATACGAAAAAGTTAGAATAAGCCATACTTTATAGATTCTAAGACTGTGACTCTGTGTTCTGATGCTTTTAGTTTAATTTTTTCCAAATTTAAATCTTGATTTTCCCTATCCACCTTTGCCCTCGCTTTCATTTCCGCATCCAATTTTCTCATCTCGTTTCTATGCCTCAATTCCATTTCGTGTTCCACCGTCGCTTTTCTCATCGCCTCTTGCTTAGCCGTCGATTCTTCTTGCCTTCTTATATTATCCTCGTTCATTCTTTGCTGCTGTAATAATTGCTCGTCATAGCGCTTTCTTGCCAACTGGTCTTGATACTGTGCACGCATTTGATGTTGTTTGGTCTCCTCTTGCAACGTTTTTCTACGCTCCTCTCCATCCACGCGTTTTTGTTCAGCTTTCATTTGTTCGATTCCGGCCTCGTATTTCTTCATTTTAGTCTGAAGCTCTTGCTGCCTCGTAGCCTCTTGTAACTTTGACAATTCAAGGGCTTCCTTGGCATGAACTGTGTAAAAAGGAATTATTTAATATTTTTACCTAATAGCTTGAAATACTTAAATATATTAACACCCACCCGTGCCATTAAGTTTTAACGTTAATTTATTGTACCGATATTCATTTATAGCTAAGTTTTGAGTCTGATACATTTAAGAGGTAATATTAAGATTAAGGCGAATAAATTAAAGAACCTAGAATAGCAATTTTTCATTATATAACCGAGAATTTACATAAAAATATAATTTACAATTAAAAATCTTATGTACGCATTAATTTCCATGGTATCTTATGACAACGATATAAATTAATCTCACCTTTATCGATGAAACGTTAGTCATTGAAAAGAAATTCCTCTTTTAGAAATAATCCTCGCACATTAACCATTAAACATTACGATATTAAATTGAAAATTATTTAAATAAATTGTTTAAATGATTGTTTAATATTGTATTATCGAGTCATCTTGCCTACTCAATTGTAATTGCAAAAATTTGTCAACAACATTACGTGCAAATTGGCAACAAAGAGCCTCGATCAGAGTCTTGACAAAAAAATTAATATGCAATATATGACTTAAGGAATAATCGTGTAATCTCATTTGTACGTAATTGTCAGTGCTATTGACTGAAAATAAACAACAAGAAGAAGGCGAAGAAGATGAAGAAGAAGATGAAGAAGAAGAAACCGAAGCTGAAACCAATGACCCGGTATAAGTAAATTGTATCACTTTTTCCAAGATAACGCGATGAAAAATATATTTCATTGCGCGCGTCATTGATGTCTCGAGAAAAAAACGTGCCATAGGAGATCAGGCTTTTAATGCAATTTATTCTTAGCTTATCTACGCATTGGCGCATCGTACTTTTACGCGCGATCCATCGCCAAGTCAACGATAATATAATTCTCGTTAAAAATTCTTCTTAAAAACACATGGCCGGCCTAACCTCAAAGCCGCGAGCCTTACGTAATCTTACATAACTGTTGATAATTCGAGGAAAATTCAAATTCGAAAACTGACTAAATGGTCTTACTGGATCTCTCGAGGTCCTTGGCAGCGGCAGCCGCCCGCTCAAGTGCACTCGAGTCGAATCTATACGAATCCGCTTGATTGTTTTTCGTTTTCTTCGGAGGGTCTCCATCATTGGAGCCGCCACCCGCTGCTCCGGATCCGCCAGAGGCCGGCAACTGGAACTGGCTAAAATCCTGCGGCGGCCTGTGATTCCCCAGGAGCCACGACATCTCCAGATCATTCAATTATATCAGTCGGCTTATAACTCGCTTACACTCCCGACCTTATCACTATGCCCACGATCCTCGGCCACGTGCGCCACTACTATAACCTATTCGAGACGATATACCAACGGGCGCGTGCGGACCGGTCGACAATGATCCGCCCGACGAGTCAACGATTCGACGATTCGACGATTCGACTGGCCAACGTCTAAGGAAACCTACACACTGGCTTGCCTCATTGCGCCAAGGGTCTTGCTTCTGTTTTAGCGATCGCGAGTAATTTAGTTTTACGAGGAAAAGACTCGCGCTGGTTGGTCTTGCGCGTCACGTGCCATTTGGTTTCTGGTTGTGACGTATGATTGTATTATCAGAAGCTGGAGGCACCGAGTTGCACAGCAACTGCCAAAAAGACTGTCGACATTTTGCATTAGTAAAATTAAAAGGCCTGCGATGTAACAATGTCTTGGATCTAACGAAAGCCGACTTTCATCATTCGTTTATCCAATTGATTTGGTCTTAGCCTATTCTCCTTTAAAATACCAGTTCAGCTTAGGTTTGGAGTGGCAAATGTGATGTGATTGCCGATGTTAAATGCCGAAGGACGATGCGTTCTTAATGCGCATGTTTAATTAATGCCTCGACGATTAATTCAATATGAACACTTGATTTTTCCTTAAGGAATGTTGATTTAAAAATTATGTATTACAAGGGATTTCGATGTCGGTCGAGCCGTATAAACAAATTGGCCCTTCGGTGAGTTGACAAAATTAATGTTAATGTTAAGAGCGTTGGAGAAGGAATAAACTATATTATAATAGTTATTTTATTGTAGTTATTTTATTGTATTGGATAAAGCAGAAAGTTAAAACGGATAAGGATGAACGTACGATAATATATATATATATATATATATATATATTTTTTTTTTTTTTTTTTAACATAATGTATTTTAGAGTAAGAGAAGAGCTTATTTTATATTATCAGAACGATATTTCGAATGAAATAAAATTTAATAGATGTTAAAAAATGATAATACCGTACGAAGAATTTACATCAATTCATCATTACTTAAAATATTTTTTTTAAATTTTTATAAAGCTTTTATATGTAGTTTTTCAAAAAAAATTTTCAAATGAGCGATTAATACGTGCTTTTTTTTTTTTTTTTTTTTTATAGAAATATCTATCTACCATGGAACGTGTTTTTATTGCATTATAGAAAATACAAATATTAATGAATTAAAAGATACAATGAAAGCATATGTAATAATAAACGGTATTATTGATAATATAGAGCAATAAAAACAAAATATTTTATATAAGAAATCAGATTATTCGAGAATAATATCAAGTGAAAATAAACATCTGTATTGCTTGTAAGTTATAGACAATTAGAAAAAAAGATCGACTATAATAAATTTATCGCTACAAAAAAAAAAAAATAGAACGCATTAAATTGTATAGCACGGGATTTGAAATTTAGTTTCAAAGATAATAGAAATTTTAATTTTACTAACTCCATATATGGATAAATGCGTTTTTACAATCGAAATAGTCTTTTACATAACATAAGTTTACACTTATTATTTAGCTATTGTTCAAAAATTTTCCACACAAGCCGTACAAAACATCTTTTTCTCTTTTTTTATCTAATTCATTATATTCATTCTCTAAAAATTACAATACTGAAAATGAATGTTTTTTTTTTTTTTTTTTTTTTTTTAAATTTTTATAATGAACTTTTAGATATTAGGTATTCAAAAGTTTTTTTACGTTCCGTGATTATATCATTTACCAAAGGGATGACAAGAATATTTGACAGTTATTTCATAAAGTTTTCTAACAAAAAAAAAAAGCTTTTTCAGCTTCAATGTATAATGATAATATATTAATTTAAAATTTATTTACTATTTATTATGGCTGAGACTTGCACGGATTAAGAGTTCGATAACTGCATTGCAATCATCATTATTAAAATGATTTTTGAAAATTTTGTTTTTGTTATTATTTTATTTGTTGTTGTTGTTGTTGTTGTTGTTGTTGTTGTTGTTGTTGTTGTTTTGAAGAGAGGAAAAATGTGTCAGAGACAGTCGTGAAGTTGCAAAGGTTTGAAACGCTCGTTAAGTGGCCGCGGGTAAAATAAATAATAATACTAAACACTCTTTA